>NC_088847.1:19926882-20165289 GCF_904066995.2 Poecilia reticulata | reverse complement strand
CCTTTATGTCCTTTTCAATTTTCAATCTATAACTTCTTTCTTTTCCTTTTCCCAACATGACTTTAAAATTTCCCGAGTTGGATGATCACATTTATTACCCATCAAATTTAACCAATAATTAATTCCTAGTTTAGTTCTCCTTAGATCTAATGGCATTTCTCCCGTTTCTATTTCTAATGCTGCTGTAGGTATTGTTTTGAATGCCCCAGTGCACAATCTTAATGCTTGATGTTGAATATTGTCCAATTTATCTAGATGAGTTTTAGCTGCTGAACTGTAAACTAAACAACCAAAATCAAAGTCAGATCTTATCATTCCTGTATAAAGCTGTTTTAACGATCGTCTGTCTGCCCCCATTCACTACCAGCCAAACACCTTAATATTTTCAACTTTCTCTTACATTTATCAACAATCTTTTGAATGTGAATATTCCATTTTAATTTTTCATCAAACCACAAACCTAAAACTTTTATACACTTTACCTGCTCTATTTTTTGATTATATAATTTAAATTCTATTACTTTGTTGTTTTTTTTCTGAGAAAATATAATTACTTTTGTTTTATCCACTGAGAATTTAAATCCCCATTTCAGAGCCCACACCTCTATACTGACCTTTTGTAATTTCTTTACTATAAACTCAATATTTTTTTCCATATTGCTCCATCATCTGCAAAGAGTGAACAATCCATATCCTTTCCAATATTTTTGAATATGTCAATTATCATAACCGAAAACAATAATGGACTTATAATACTACCCTGTGGCGTTCCATTTTCCACTATATATTTATCTGAAACTATTTCTCCAATTCTTACCTGTAATTTCCTGTTTGTTAAAAAATCTTTAATCCATTCATATATTTTTCCTTTAATCCCCAATTTGTGTAACTTAATTAATAACCCCTCTACCACATCATATCATATGCCTTTTCAATATCGAAAAATACTGCCACTACACTTTCTTTGTTTACTTGAGCTCTTCTAACTAACTTCATGCTCAAGACATAATGTTGACTCATTGGTGCACTTCCCTTCACAAAAACCCCTTTGATAATTAAAAATATCCATTTTTATTTAAATAATACACTAATCTATTATTAATCATTTTTTCCATTATTTTACATAAGTTTGAAGTTAATCCTATTGGCCTATAACTTTCTGGTTTTGAATGATCTTTTCCTGGTTTAGCTATTGGTACAATAATAGATTCCTTCCATAACTCTGGTAATTTTCCCTCCTCCCATATTTTATTGAATAATTGTAATATTATAGCTTTTGGCTTATCACTTAGTTGACTTATTCTATACCAAATTTTATCTTTACCTGGTGCTGTATTTTTTATTTTTTTAAGCACACAATTTAATTCCACTATGGTAAAATCAACATTCAAAAAATTATTTATTTCTTCGTCACTCTGTATTAAATTTTTATACTCAACAGTATTTTCTCTTCCTTTTCTTCCCTCTTCACTAATGTTATTTGTGCTATGAATCTTACTAAATAATTTTGCCAATACCTCAGCTTTATCCTCATCTCCAATTATATCAACATTCTCTACTTTTAATACAGGATAATCAAACTTGTTTTTAATACCATTCATTTTTTTAATTACTTTCCATATCTTTTCAATTTTTGTATCTCTCTCTATTGTATTACAAAAAATTTTCCAATAGTCTCACTTAGCTTTCTTTATAATCCTCCTTACTACCTGTGAAAAGTTCTTTGCGTTTTGCAGCCATGATTCTAACACACCTGCGTGTATTAGAAACCTCAGCAGGTCTCCTTCACTGCCGCACAGGTGTAAACCCAGTAGCTCTCATGTTGCGTTTAAAGGCAGCTTGGAAAAACAGGTTACCAAATGTTAACAACGGATTAAAGTTTCAACTGCTGATAAAAGTGACAGAGGACACAGATATGGGAAGAGTGGAAGTCCCTACTGTATCAAATTGACATAGGAATAACAGAGTTGGCCGTTCTAAGGTAAAAACCCAGCGCATACAGCGTTCATGTTGGGGTTTTCTTTGTTTGATTTTTTTCTTTTCAACCAGATGGCTTCCCGCGCCCCCCTGCAATGGCACGGCGCCCCAAAGTTTGGGAACCATTGCCTTAGGCAGAACAAGGTAGGCTCAATGTATTTTTAAGCACCTATTGGGTTTTAACAGGTAGAATTAGCCATCTTACTGGTATGATATCAAACTTAAAGGAACCCATCCAAAAATAAAACAATTAGGAAGCAAAAGGTTTTCTAAAGGAAATGAGGACAGATTGGAAAAGAAACGGTCAATTTTATTTTTATTTCATTTTCTTTCTTAAATTTGTGAAGTTAAATATCTAAGCAAATTTAGCTTAGGGACCCTTTATGTGTTGTTTATTAAACCTTCAATTCCTTCACATATTTATTTTATCCTGACATATATTCTGACTATATAATTTAATTTAGAACCCCATATTGGGAAAATACTGACACAGTTACAGTGGTTATAATCTCTTAGTAAATGTATTTGAACAAAACAAGATGCTCTAGAATTCAGAAGAGATTTATTATTTAGGGACTTTTACTTTACTGGACCAGGGTCGCCATATAAGGGGGAACGTTAGGACAATCCAGGGTTCCCACATTTTTTTCCCATATAAATTGAAAAAAATGAGACCTGTCAATTACAAAATAATTATATTTTGTTTTCTAAATTGTTTTTAGCAGAAAATATTAATGTTACCCCTCAAAACCCAAAAGCACACATTGCTCTGAACACCCCTGGATGAAATGGTTCATCCCTGCTTAGCGCTTCATGGTGACGGTGTTCAGCAGCAGTCAGCGCAACAAGAACGACTGTGGCAGTTAGTGTGCTGCAATAAAATGATAAAATCAGGTTTTCAAAAATAGAGACAGAAATGGTAAGACTATGTTAAGAAATACATTTAAAATAAACTAGTTTTAAACTTAACATGTTTGATTAAATTAGCCTAATAATAGTTTTAAAATTAACAACTTATTCTGGCTATTGACCTTTGTTTTACTTGTAGTTACAGCAGATTCTTTTATCTGCCTTTTGTCTGTCTGGGAAACAAATCAGGAAAACGTTCCAGCTTTTCACACTGATCTGTTAAAGCCATAAACCAGCAGGAGTTCAGGAGAAGCTCTGCTTCCACTTTATTTAGACAATGGGGCAATGGCTTTAGGGAGAGGGTCAGAGACAGGTCTGGTTAGATGAGCAAGATATACCTTATTTGAATAAATTAAATACAAGAATATAAAACTTTCTACACAGAGCAACAAATTAGATTTTGCTCTTGCAATTGTCCAAAAACATCTTTGCTTTTGATTGTCATTTCCATCTTTTGTCTTTTTCCCTTTCTCAGGTAAATTCATGTGTTTGTGCTCTGAGGTCTCTGATATGTGATGTGATGTGCTTTTCTGGTGATAGTATGCATCTCTCTTGAATAAATGCTGATTATTGTGACGCTGTTATCTCTGCGTGATCTCAGTCCTTGCGCACAGCATTTTCTGGATCTGGGCATAAGAGAGGATTAACGAGTCAAAAGGTTTTTGAAGTTCTAGAATTTTTTCTCTCTTAATAAGAGTCAATTCGTAACCCAGTTTTTCTTTAATTACATTTTTTGTCATGGTGCACAAGATTCCTGGCGCCACCCTTGATAGACAACCCAACATTTAAGCCTTTAAAGTGTTTCATTAAAATATTTGTTAGTTTCACCTGTACAGACGACACCAGCATCTTTCCATGTGTGCAGTTATGGATCCCAATCCTTGATGATGACCTTTGTGAGTGAATCTTCATTTCCCAAACACGACACGTCATCAAGCCAGATTTGTCCTGTTCCTTCACCAAAGGTAGCATTACTGGTAGCAGACAGTGCTGTCCACAGCCATCTTCTACAGACCACATGAGCATCTGTTAGGTCCATCCATCACCACAGACTGTTCCCAGACACCGTTGTGGTAGACTTCAACTCTTCCAGAACATTGTGTTGATCCAGCACCAGCTAACCGGATACGCTCTAGAAGCAGAAGAAGAAACATAAACAATATTTACCTAGGATTTGAATTTCCTAATTACAATAAAATCAGTCAATGTTCCAATAAAATTATTTTCTATTTGTAAAAAAAAACATTTTCTATAAATGTTAACATATAAAACTCCATTTTTCAAGAAAATGTTCTTTCCAGCAAGATAAAATGACTTAAATGGATACATTGATCAGTTATCTAAAAAGTTATAACAATGCAAATATATTTAGATCTCCAATATTGAACCACATTGTTACATATGTACAACAAGTAGATGTACAGGTTTGTCTGTCCCCCATTAATGAAAGCAGCTGCTCTGTCATTAATAGTATTGAGGGGAAAGCTGGAATTTAGTCTGATTCATCTGCTGTTTTCTCTCCTGTTATTCATAAGGTTGATATTTTCATCTCCATCCTTTGAGCATAATTTAGCCTTGTTGGACATTTCTAGAATAACTAAATTGGTCTCTGTTGTGGGGTTGCTAAAAACATATCAGCAACTTGGTGATTCTGTCTTATTAAATTCATAAATCATTATTTTTTCATGCTGTAGTTTAGGATTTAAATGTGCATCTTTAAAGACTTGTAGCTCATAACATTTCTGTTGGCTCTTAGGTTTTCTAAAGACTTACCTCTCTGAAACATTTCAAAATTATGAACATAAGATGTGTTTCTGTCTAGAGAAATAGCCATGTGTTTGACTGATGGAGTTACACAGATCAGAGATATTTCTATGCTTTAATACTCCTGATCAGCTGATTGTAATTCAGCAAACACTGGTCAATTGAAATCTCCTGTGCTAAAGTGAGGTAACATCTAAAACATGCAGGCCAGTGTGCCTTGAGGACCAGGGTTAGGAAACACTGATCTAAACTAATTTGGCTCAGAGAGCACTTTCTCTGCTGTTTTAATAAACAATAGATTCCTCCATAATATTTCTTTATCTACACCTATTATATTTCATCAATGTACATTTAATTTATAACCTCAGAATTGTACAATATAACCAAAGTTAACATTGGTTAAAGACATTTTGTAACAACTAATGCAAACCTCTAAGTAATTGTGTTTGAACAAAACTTAAATGATCGTAAATCCAGATAGTGATTTTCTACTTCTGGACTTTTATTTTACTGGTTCACACAACCTTTAAGTCTTTGAACAATCAGTATATTTAATTAAAGATTTGTCAGTTTCACCTGAGCAGATGACACCAGCATCCCCCCAGTGTCCCCCCAGTATCCACAGCTATTGATCCCAAACCTTGATGCCGACAGTGTGCAAGTGAAACTTCATTTCCCAACACGACACGTATTCAAGCCAGATTTGTCCAGTTCCTTGACCAAAGCCAGCATAATAGGTAGCAATCAGTGCTGGTCCACAGCCCAACTCTCTACAGACCACCTCAGCATCTGCTAAGCCCCATTCATTAACACAGACTGTTCCCCAGGTACTGTTGTGGTAGACTTCAACTCTTCCAGAACATTGTGTTGATCCATCACCAGCTAACCGGATATATTCTAGAAGCAGAAGAAGAAACATTCACCAATATTTAGCTTGGATTTGAATTTTCTACATCACAATTACATTCAGTCACCACTAGCAAGATAAAATGACTTAAATGGATACACTGTTCAGTTATCTGAACAAAATAAACAAAAAGTTAGAAGCAATGCAAAATATGTTTGGAGCTCCATTATTGAACCAAATTGTTACATATGTACAAAAAGTAAGATGTACAGGTTTGTCTATCCCACATTAATGAAAGCAGCTGCTCTGTCATTAATAGTATTGAGGGGAATGTTGGAATTTAGTCTGATTCATCTGCTGTGTTTTCTCTCCTGTTATTCATAAGTTTGATATTTTCATCTCCAACCTTTGAGCATAATTTAGCCGTGTTGGGCATTTCTACATTAGCTAAAATCCTCTGGTGTGGGCTGGCTAAACACTAATCAATAACTTGGTGATTTTGTCTTAGCACATTCCTAAATTATTATTCTTTCATGCTATAATTTAGAATTTAATTTGTGCCTTCAAATACTTGATTTGTTACAAAACATTTCAAAATCCTCAACATGTCAAGATGTACTTCACTCTAGAGAAATATGCACGTTTTTGACAAATGGAGTTGCATCTAATTGTGTAATATTAACTTACAGCAACCCATTAAAATGGTTGCAATATTGGGGCTGCACAGTGGTGCAGTTAGTAGCACTGCTGCCTTGCAGTAGGAAGGTCCTGGGTTCAATTCCCAGCTTGGGGTCTTTCTGCATGGAGTTTGCATGTTTTCCCTGTGCATATGTGGGTTCTCTGGTTTCCTCCCACAGTCCTAAGACAGACTGTCGGGTTTATTGGTCTCTCTAAATTCTCCCTAGCTGCGTGTGCATGGTTGTTTGTCCTGTTGACAGACTGGCGACCTGTCCAGGATGTACCCCGCCTCACCCCCAGAACGTTAGCTGGAAATAGGCACCAGCACCTCCCAACCTCACTAGGGACAAGGTGTACAGGTTGCAATATTGTCTTGTGTGAATATTTTTATGCAGTTTGGAGAAATTTCAAAGCACTTTTCAAAGTTGAATTTCATTCACTTAAGTCCAAATTGACATATTAGATATTGATATCTTCCTAAAACTCCAAATGTGCCAAACTGCTGCATGAAAAAATGCAGAATAATCTAAATAGCTGTTTCATTAAACATTGAATTCCCTTATTAATTCAGTTTTTATTGATTATATTCATTCGATATGCATTTAATTGATGCCCTAACCTCACAATTGGAGAATACCAACACAAGTTAATATTGGTTAAATACATTTTATAACAACTACAGCAAACTACTAAATAATTGTGTTTGAACAAACCCTAATGTGATCCTGAATCCAGAAAGTTATTTACTATTTGGGGACTTATATTTTACTGGTTCACAGAAAATTTAAGCCTTTAAACAATCAACATATTTAATTAAACATTTGTCAAGTTTCACCTGAGCAGATGACACCAGCATCTTTCCCATGTGCACAGTTATGGATCCCAAATCCTTGATGCTGACACTCTGCAAGTGAAGTTTCATTTCCCAAACACGACACGTCATCAAGCCAGATTTGTCCTGTTCCTTCACCAAAGGTGGCACTACTAGTAGCAGACAGTGCTGGTCCACAGCCCAACTGTCTACAGACCACTTGAGCATCTGTTAAGCTCCATCCATCATCACAGACCGTTCCCCAGACGCCGTTGTGGTAGACTTCAACTCTTCCAGAACATCGTGTTGCTCCAGCACCAGCTAACCGGATACGCTCTTGAAGAAGAACAAACAGAACAATATTAACTCGGATTTGTTCACTTTTACATCTTCTGAAACATAAAAATCATAAAAATGTTTTAGATACGTAGCACCGACAGACACAGCTATCCATTTGCTCTATGGTAGAAATATCTGACGATGTAGCACATATAGTCAGAACACCAGGCCCGCCTGGATTAACAAATATCCAGCCTGCAAACCTGTGCAGTTTTTAGCAGTCAGTTTATGCTCCTAACATATTTGTTAGAATATATTCACCAAATCGTTTATTTGGACCCAATATTGTTTTTGGGTTTGGTTTTGTTTAATTCTGTCTTTCTGTTCCTCTTAGTTTATCAGGTATGCCTGAGTTCAGTTTTGTTTGATCATTCTTCATTAGTTTCCTGATTTGAGTTTACAGATTTTTATTAGACTCTGACACCGGTCATACAAGGACCTAAGAGCCCGTATCAAAGGGTCCGGTACCTCATTCTCCCAGAGAACCCCACACAAGACCCCCGAAGGACAAGGTCCAACGCCTTCTCCAAGTCCACAAAACACATGGAGACCGGTTGGGCAAATTCCCATGCACCCTCCAGGACCCTGCTGAGGGTGTAAAGCTGGTCCAGTGTTGCACAACCAGGATGAAAGCCACACTGCTCTTCCTGAATCCAAAGTTCCACTATCCAATGGACCCTCCTCTCCAGGACCACTGAATAGATCTTATAAGGGAGGCTTACGAGTGTGACCCCCAGTAATTTCAGTACACTCTCCAGTCCCTCTTTTTGAACAGGGAACCCCCACCCACCCTGGATTGGCATCCCCACTGCCAATCCAGGGGAACTACCCCCGATGTCAATGCAATATTGCAGAGTCGCGTCAGCAAACACAACCTTACAACATCCAGAGCCTTAAGGAACCCAGAACCAATCTCATCCGCCCCAGTGGCCCTTCCACAGAGGAGCTTTTTAACCACCTCGGCGACCTCGTCCCCAGAGATTGGAGAGCCCGACCCAGAGTCCCCAGGCTCAGTTTCCTCAATGGAAGGCATGTTGGTGGGATTTAGGAGGTCTTTGAACTATTCTGCCCACCGATCCACAATGTCCCGAGTCGAGGTCAGCAGCACACCATTCCCACTATAAACAGTGTTGTTGCTGCACTGCGTCCCCCTCCTGTGACGACGGATGTTGGACCAGAATGGCCTCAAAGCCATGCAGAAGTCTTTCTCCATGGCGTCTCCAAACTCCTTCCATGTCAATGTTATTGCCTCAGCAACCACTCGTGCCAGATGCCTCTTCAGATGCCAGTGACCATCAGCTGCTTCTGGACTTCCACAGGCCAAAAAGGGCCAATAGGACTCCTTTTTCAGCCTGGCGGTATGTCTCACCGAAGGTGTCTACCAACGGGTTTGAGGGTTGTCGCTGTGACAGGCACCGACAACGTTGTGGCCACAGCTCCGATAAGCCGCATCAACAATGGAGGCACAGAACATGGTCCACTCAGACTCGATGTCCTCCATGAGTAAGAGCCTGGCCACCAGGTGCTCGCCATCATGCCTCCCTCCAGACCTGGCTCTGCAGTGTGGCACCAGTGACCTGCATCTGGGCGAGGGAACACAAAATCCAACGTTCTCATCCGCCATAGGGGTCCTCATGCTGCGCCTTGTCCCTCGGGGAGGACTGTGGGTGGTTCTCCGTACCAGGCCCTTTGATAAAGGCTGTCATGTCCTTGTATGACCGGTGTCAGAGTCTAATAAAAATGTAGGACTTTTCTGCCTTGGTGACCCTACCAGGGGCATGAATCCCCAGACAGCATAGCTTCTAGGATCATTGGGACACTCAAACCTCTCCACCACAACAAGGCAGCCCAAGGAGAGGGTTGTCACCTTAATGTCAGGAACATTAAGGTACCACCCTTATAAAATCTTCTTGTAGAGTCTATCAGGTTGCCTCCACTAATACAAGATGTTTTGTTTAGGAATATGTCTCTTTACTACAAATAAGCTGAACATCTGAAGAAAGATGAGCAGTTTGTGGATTCTTTTAATTATTGTGTGTTATAAAGCATAAATGGTTTTTAACCATGTCATTTCACATTGCAAAGTATATGTACACCGTTGTCTCTGAACTTAGACTTGAAAACTCTCCATAAGAAAACAACCTGTGGCCCAATGAAATAAGTTAACATTTATCCCTTATTAATTATTGTCTTTTTTCTTCCGATCAAGAGATTATTTTTTTATTCCACAGCAATTTATTGAGTCTTGCATATTTTGAACTTGTTGTCCTGAAAACAGAAATCCCTGGTTTCCTGCTAGAATGACCAGGAATGCCAGTATACTAGAGTTGCATTTCAAAGTTGCAGAAAGCTAACACAAGTTAACATAGAGGTAAAGAAATAGTGTAACACCCATAACATTAATTAATTATCTCAAGACATGGTAAGTGACCCAAAAAGTGGTTTACAGTTTTGGGCCCAGTGTTTTAGATAACTTCAAACAACTCTCACTGGTGCACAAAAAGGTTAAGTGATAAATATTTCTATAAAGACATTTGTTTGAGAAATAATGTCAGCTTCACCTGTGCAGATGACACCAGCATCTTGCCAGTGTCCGCAGTAAGAACCCAAATCTTTGATGCTGACACTTTGTAAGTGAAGTTTCATTTCCCAAACACGACATGTCATCGAGCCAGATTTGTCCAGTTCCTTCACCGAAGAAAGCATATTGTAGCAACCAGCGCCGTCCCACAGTCCAACTGTCTACAGACCACTTCGGCATCTGTTAAGTCCCATCCATTATGACAGACTGTTCCCCAGACACCATTGTGGTAGATTTCAACTCTTCCAGAACATTGTGTTGATTCAGCACCAGCTAACCGGATCTGGTCTAGAGCAGAGGAAGAAAGATAAAACAATATTTAGCTTTGATATACAATATAAAACACAATAAATTCACTCACCACCAACAGAGAAAATGAGTCAAAGAGTGCACTATTCAGTTTGCTGAGAAAACACCACAAAAAGATTTAACCAAAAACTGTGTTTATTGTTGAATCAAATGTATATATGTATAAAAGATACAATATATTTCCTGTCATTCTTATTGTTTTGGTGTATGTTGAATTAATCAGATTCATCTGCTGTGTTCCCCCCTATTGTTCACAAGTTAGATTTTTTTCATCTCTTTTCTTGATCGTAACTAAAGCAAACTACTAAATAATTGTATTTGACAGAACATATGATCTGGAATCCAGAAAGTGATTTTATTTGGGGACTTTTATTTTACTGATTCACACAACATTTAAAGATATTTAACAATATCTTTACTTTATTAAATAATTGTTAGTTTCACCTGAACAGACGACACCAGCATCTTTCCCATGTGTGCAGTTATGGATCCCAAATCCTTGATGCTGACACTCTGTAAGTGATCTTCATTTCCCACACATGACACATCATCAAGCCGATTGGTCCTGTTCCTTCACCAAAGGTGGCATTAATGTTAGCAGACAGTGCTGGTCCACAGTCCAGCTCTCTACAGACCACCTCAGCATCTGTTATGTCCATCCATCATCCAGACCGTTCCCCAGACACCATTGTGGTAGACTTCAACTCTTCCAGAACATTGTGTTGATCCAGCACCAGCTAACCGGATCTGGTCTTGAAGCAGCAGAATAACATAAAACAATATTTAGTTTGAGTATCCTGAAGCACAAATCAATTCATCCTCATTTAAATAGAAAAAAACATGTTATGTTTATAAAACTATTTTGTAGCAAGTGAAAATTTTGTCCAAAGATTCACTGATCAGTGAATGAAAAAACACTTAAAATTTGAAAAAGCAAAATGTGTTTAGAGCTTCATTATTGAACCAAAGTGTTACATATGTACAAAAAGTAAAATGTATACTGTTGTATAGCTATTCACATTAATCCAAACAGCTGCTCTGGCGTTATTAGTTATTTGACTATGTGTTGTAAGCGAGTCTGATTATCTACTGTGTTTTCTCTACTGTAATTCTCAAGTTTATATTTTCATTTCCAACCGTTGGGCATAATTTAGCCTTGTTGGATATTTCTGCATGGGGTGGCTTAAGACTTACCAGCAATTTGGTGATTCAGTCTAATTACATTCACAATTTATTTATTTTTTATGCTGCAATTTAGGATTTAAATATATATGCATATTTTAATACATGTGACTTATTACATTTCTGTGGTGTCTTAGGTTTTCTAAAGCTTTATCTGTCCGAAACATTTCAAAACCCTCAACATATCAAGATGTACTTCAGTCTAGAGAAATATCATGTTTTTGACGAATGGAGTTACGTGGATCAAAGAAGAGTTTACAGGTATTCTGTAGGCCAGTGGTTCCCAAACTTTTTGTCCTGCGCCCCCCCAGGGGTTTCCAAACATTTTCTGGGCCCCCACTATTGATTACAAATAGCTGTGTGGTTGAACGACGTGTGTTTGCGGGGGGATCGACTTTTAGGGGGGCAAAATGAATCTATGTAGCTGAACATAGACAACAACATAACCTACAAGCTACTTGTTAACAAGCTTAAGGTGCTGTATTGATATTAGCTAGTCATCATTTAGCTATCATTACCTGCATCCAACAGCTTTACTCAACTCAGTCGGTTATCTTTATTTTTTTAAGAAACTGAATAATTATTTGAATATGTCTACTCCCCAATCCCTCCTCAAAAAATCTGATAAATTTAATCTCTTTATACCTTCACACTCTCTCAACATGCATCTCTTCTTCATATTTATAACACTCTAAAATAACATGCTCTATTGTTTCAAACTTCTCACAATAATCACACTTTCCAGTTTTATGCTTTTGTATTTTAAAAAGTGAATAATTAAGCCCTATATGTCCAAACCTTAACCTTATTATTCTTTCCTCCTTCCTGTTTCTTCTTCCTTTCTTTTCCTTCCTACAAACTTTTGAATTTTATAAAACCATCTTCCTGTTAAACCTTCATCCCAGCTTCTCTGCCATATTTTCATCAGCTCCTCATTGATTTTACTTTTCACTTCAGATTTGCTTGTCCTAACAGTAAAACTAATAGGATTATATTTTGCCTTCTTTGCCGTTTTATCAGCCCTCTCGTTACCTATTACCCCTATATGTCCTGGAACCCATACAAAAACGACTACTAAGCCCATATTTTGTATTCTAAATAGAGTTTGATATATTTCTAATAAGATGTCCTCCTACAATCCATATTGTTATGTTATGCTTATCAAAGCCGAGTTTGAATCGGAGCAAATTATTGCTTGCAGTGGTTTTACATCCTCTATCCATTGTAATGCCAATAGTATAGCTAACCATTCTCCTGTATAAATTGATAACCCATCCGTAATTCGCTTCCCTATTTACAAATTGAATTCTGGGATTGCAAATGCTATTCCTATTTTTCGGCTCTTTTGATGCATCTGTAAACTTGGACATGTCGATAATACTGATTTAAATGTGATTGCACTGAATATCTATCTACCACATTTGATTTGTCTTGTTTCTTTACCATTAATGATTTATCTACTATTGTTTCTGGTAGAATCCAGGGTGGTATAATTGATATTGGATCTGTTTAACTAATTTCTAGAATATCAATTTTAAATTCCTTTATGTCCTTTTCAATTTTCAATCTATAACTTCTTTCTTTTCCTTTTCCCAACATGACTTTAAAATTTCCCGAGTTGGATGATCACATTTATTACCCATCAAATTTAACCAATAATTAATTCCTAGTTTAGTTCTCCTTAGATCTAATGGCATTTCTCCCGTTTCTATTTCTAATGCTGCTGTAGGTATTGTTTTGAATGCCCCAGTGCACAATCTTAATGCTTGATGTTGAATATTGTCCAATTTATCTAGATGAGTTTTAGCTGCTGAACTGTAAACTAAACAACCAAAATCAAAGTCAGATCTTATCATTCCTGTATAAAGCTGTTTTAACGATCGTCTGTCTGCCCCCATTCACTACCAGCCAAACACCTTAATATTTTCAACTTTCTCTTACATTTATCAACAATCTTTTGAATGTGAATATTCCATTTTAATTTTTCATCAAACCACAAACCTAAAACTTTTATACACTTTACCTGCTCTATTTTTTGATTATATAATTTAAATTCTATTACTTTGTTGTTTTTTTTCTGAGAAAATATAATTACTTTTGTTTTATCCACTGAGAATTTAAATCCCCATTTCAGAGCCCACACCTCTATACTGACCTTTTGTAATTTCTTTACTATAAACTCAATATTTTTTTCCATATTGCTCCATCATCTGCAAAGAGTGAACAATCCATATCCTTTCCAATATTTTTGAATATGTCAATTATCATAACCGAAAACAATAATGGACTTATAATACTACCCTGTGGCGTTCCATTTTCCACTATATATCTATCTGAAACTATTCTCCAATCTTACCTGTAATTTCCTGTTTGTTAAAAATCTTTAATCCATTCATATATTTTTCTTTAATCCCAATTGTGGTAACTTAATTAATAACCCCTCTACCACATCATATCATATGCCTTTTCAATATCGAAAAATACTGCACTACACTTTCTTTGTTTACTTGAGCTCTTCTAACTAACTTCATGCTCAAGACATAATGTTGACTCATTGGTGCACTTCCCTTCACAAAACCCCTTTGATAATTAAAATATCAATTTTTATTAAATAATACACTAATCTATTATTAATCATTTTTTCCATTATTTTACATAAGTTTGAAGTTATCCTATTGGCCTATAACTTTCTGGTTATGAATGATCTTTTCCTGGTTTAGCTATTGGTACAATAATAGATTCCTTCCATAACTCTGGTAATTTTCCCTCCTCCCATATTTTATTGATAATTGTAATATTATAGCTTTTGGCTTATCACTTAGTTGACTTATTCTATACCAAATTTATCTTTACCTGGTGGTGTATTTTTTATTTTTTTAAGCACACAATTTAATTCCACTATGGTAAAATCAACATTCAAAAAATTATTTATTTCTTCGTCACTCTGTATTAAATTTTTATACTCAACAGTATTTTCTCTTCCTTTTCTTCCCTCTTCACTAATGTTATTTGTGCTATGAATCTTACTAAATAATTTTGCCAATACCTCAGCTTTATCCTCATCTCCAATTATATCAACATTCTCTACTTTTAATACAGGATAATCAAACTTGTTTTTCATACCATTCATTTTTTTAATTACTTTCCATATCTTTTCAATTTTTGTATCTCTCTCTATTGTATTACAAAAAATTTTCCAATAGTCTCACTTAGCTTTCTTTATAATCCTCCTTACTACCTGTGAAAAGTTCTTTGCGTTTTGCAGCCATGATTCTAACACACCTGCGTGTATTAGAAACCTCAGCAGGTCTCCTTCACTGCCGCACAGGTGTAAACCCAGTAGCTCTCATGTTTCGTTTAAAGGCAGCTTGGAAAAACAGGTTACCAAATGTTAACAACGGATTAAAGTTTCAACTACTGATAAAAGTGACAGAGGACACAGATATGGGAAGAGTGGAAGTCCCTACTGTATCAAATTGACATAGGAATAACAGAGTTGGCCGTTCTAAGGTAAAAACCCAGCGCATACAGCGTTCATGTTGGGGTTTTCTTTGTTTGATTTTTTTCTTTTCAACCAGATGGCTTCCCGCGCCCCCCTGCAATGGCACGGCGCCCCAAAGTTTGGGAACCATTGCCTTAGGCAGAACAAAGGTAGGCCTCAATGTATTTTTAAGCACACTATTGGGTTTTAAACAGGTAGAATTAGCCATCTTACTGTATGATATCAAACTTAAAGGAACCCATCCAAAAAATAAAACAATTAGGAAAGCAAAAGGTTTTCTAAAAGGAAAGTGAGGACAGATTGGAAAAAGAAACGGTCAATTTTATTTTTATTTCATTTTCTTTCTTAAATTTGTGAAGTTAAAATAATCTAAGCAAATTTAGCTTAGGGACCCTTTATGTGTTGTTTTATTGAACCTTCAATTCCTTCACATATTTATTTTATCCTGACATATATTCTGACTATATAATTTAATTTAGAACCCCATATTGGGAAAATACTGACACAAGTTAACAGTGGTTATAATCTCTTAGTAAATGTATTTGAACAAAACAAGATGATCTGGAATTCAGAAGAGATTTATTATTTAGGGACTTTTACTTTACTGGACCCAGGGTCGCCATATAAGGGGGGAACGTTAGGACAATCCCAAGGGTTCCCACAATTTTTTTCCCATATAAATTGAAAAAAATGAAGACCTGTCAATTACAAAATTAATTATATTTTGTTTTCTAAAATTGTTTTTAGCAGAAAATATTAAATGTTACCCCTCAAAACCCAAAAAGCACACATTTGCTCTGAACACCCCCTGGATGAAATGGTTCATCCCTGCTTAGCGCTTCATGGTGACGGTGTTCAGCAGCAGTCAGCGCAAGACAAGAACGACTGTGGCAGTTAGTGTGCTGCCAATAAAATGATAAAATCAGGTTTTCAAAAAATAGAGACAGAAAATGGTAAGACTATGTTAAGAAAATACATTTAAAATAAACTAGTTTTAAAACTTAACATGTCTTGATTAAAATAGCCTAATTATAGTTTTAACATTAATAACTTATTCTGGCCTATTGACCTTTGTTTTACTTGTAGTTACAGCAGATTCTTTTATCTGCCCTTGTCTGTCTGGAAAAAAATCAGGAAAACGTTCCAGCTTTTCACACTGATCTGTTAAAGCCATAAACCAGCAGGAGTTCAGGAGAAGCTCTGCTTCCACTTTATTTAGACAATGGGGCAAATGGCTTTAGGGAGAGGGTCAGAGACAGGTCCTGGTTAGATGAGCAAAGATATACCTTATTTGAATAAATTAAATACAAGAATATAAAACTTTCTACACAGAGCAACAAATTAGATTTGCTCTTGCAATTCTCCAAAAACATCTTTGCTTTTTGATTGTCGTTTCCATCTTTTGTCTTTTTCCTTTCTCAGGTAAATTCATGTGTTGTTTGTGCTCTGAGGTTTCTGATGTTTTGTGATGTGCTTTTCTGGTGATAGTATGCATCTGTCTTGAATAAATGCTGATTATTGTGATGCTGTTATCTCTGCGTGATCTCAGTCTTTGCGCACAGCATTTTCTGAATCTGGGCATAAGAGAGGATATAACGAGTCAAAAGGTTTTAAAGTTCTAGAATTTTCCTCTCTTATTAAGAGTCAATTGTAACCCAGTTTTTCTTTAATTATTTTTTGTCATGGTGCACAAGATTCCTGGTGCCACCCTTGACTAGACAACCCAACATTTAAGCCTTTAAAGTGTTTCATTAAAAATATTTGTTAGTTTCACCTGTACAGACGACACCAGCATCTTTCCCATGTGTGCAGTTATGGATCCCAAATCCTTGATGATGACACTTTGTGAGTGAATCTTCATTTCCCAAACACGACACGTCATCAAGCCAGATTTGTCCTGTTCCTTCACCAAAGGTAGCATTACTGGTAGCAGACAGTGCTGGTCCACAGCCCATCTGTCTACAGACCACATGAGCATCTGTTAGGTCCCATCCATCACCACAGACTGTTCCCCAGACACCGTTGTGGTAGACTTCAACTCTTCCAGAACATTGTGTTGATCCATCACCAGCTAACCGGATACGCTCTAGAAGCAGAAGAAGAAACATAAAACAATATTTACCTTGATTTGAATTTCCTAAATTACAATAAAATCAGTCAATGTTCCAATAAAATTATTTTCTATTTGTAAAAAAAAACATTTTCTATAAAATGTTAACATATAAAACTCCATTTTTCAAGAAAATGTTCTTTCCAGCAAGATAAAATGACTTAAATGGATACATTGATCAGTTATCTAAAAAGTTATAAACAATGCAAAATATATTTAGATCTCCAATATTGAACCACATTGTTACATATGTACAAAAAGTTAGATGTACGGGTTTGTCTGTCCCACATTAATGAAAGCAGCTGCTCTGTCATTAATAGTATTGAGGGGAAAGCTGGAATTTAGTCTGATTCATCTGCTGTTTTCTCTCCTGTTATTCATAAGGTTGATATTTTCATCTCCATCCTTTGAGCATAATTTAGCCTTGTTGGACATTTCTAGAATAACTAAATTGGTCTCTGTTGTCGGGTTGCTAAAAACATATCAGCAACTTGGTGATTCTGTCTTATTAAATTCATAAATCATTATTTTTTATGCTGTAGTTTAGGATTTAAATGTGCATCTTTAAAGACTTGTAGCTCATAACATTTCTGTTGGCTCTTAGGTTTTCTAAAGACTTACCTCTCTGAAACATTTCAAAATTATGAACATAAGATGTGTTTCTGTCTAGAGAATAGCCATGTGTTTGACTGATGGAGTTACACGGATCAGAGATATTTCTATGCTTTAATACTCCTGATCAGCTGATTGTAATTCAGCAACACTGGTCATTGAAATCTCCTGTGCTAAAGTGAGGTAACATCTAAAACATGCAGGGCAGTGTGCCTTGAGGACCAGGGTTAGGAAACATGATCTAACTAATTTAGCTCGAGAGCACTTTCTCTGCTGTTTTATAAACAATAGATTCCTCCATAATATTTCTTTATCTACACCTATTATATTTCATCATGTACATTTAATTTATAACCTCAGAATTGTACAATATAACCAAGTTAACATTGGTTAAGACATTTTGTAACAACTAATGCAACTCTAAGTAATTGTGTTTGAACAAACTTAAATGATCCTAAATCCAGATAGTGATTTTCTACTTCTGGACTTTTATTTTTACTGGTTCACACAACCTTTAAGTCTTTGAACAATCAGTATATTTAATTAAAGATTTGTCAGTTTCACCTGAGCAGATGACACCAGCATCCCCCCAGTGTCCCCCCAGTATCCACAGCTATTGATCCCAAAACCTTGATGCCGACAGTGTGCAAGTGAAACTTCATTTCCCAAACACGACACGTATTCAAGCCAGATTTGTCCAGTTCCTTGACCAAAGCCAGCATTATAGGGGCACTCAGTGCTGGTCCACAGTCCAACTCTCTACAGACCACCTCAGCATCTGTTAAGTCCCATCCATAATGACAGACTGTTCCCAGACACCGTCATGGTAGACTTCAACTCTTCCAGACATCGTGTTGCTCCAGCACCAGCTAACCGGATATATTCTAGAAGCAGAAGAAGAAACATTCACAATATTTAGCTTGGATTTGAATTTTCTACATCACAATTACATTCAGTCACCACTAGCAAAATAAATGACTTAAATGGATACATGTTCAGTTATCTGAACAAATAACAAAAGTTAGAAGCAATGCAAATATGTTTGGAGCTCCATTATTGAACCAAATTGTTACATTATGTACAAAAGTTAGATGTACAGGTTTGTCTATCCCACATTAATGAAAGTAGCTGCTCTGTCATTAATAGTATTGAGGGGAATGTTGGAATTTAGTCTGATTCTCTGCTGTGTTTTCTCTCCTGTTATTCATAAGTTTGATATTTTCATCTACAACCTTTGAGCATAATTTAGCCGTGTTGGGCATTTCTACATTAGCTAAAATCCTCTGGTGTGGGCTGGCTAACACTAATCAATAACTTGGTGATTTTGTCTTAGCACATTCCTAATTATTATTCTTTCATGCTATAATTTAGAATTTAATTTGTGCCTTCAAATACTTGATATGTTACAAAACATTTCAAAATCCTCACATGTCAAGATGTACTTCACTCTAGAGAATATGCACGTTTTTGACAAATGGAGTTGCATCTAATTGTGTAATATTAAACTTACAGCAACCCATTAAAATGGTTGCAATATTGGGGCTGCACAGTGGTGCAGTTGGTAGCATTGTTGCCTTGCAGCA
This sequence comes from Poecilia reticulata, assembly GCF_904066995.2. Taxonomy (NCBI): domain Eukaryota; kingdom Metazoa; phylum Chordata; class Actinopteri; order Cyprinodontiformes; family Poeciliidae; genus Poecilia; species Poecilia reticulata. The sequence goes on along the minus strand of NC_088847.1, from coordinate 20,146,085 downwards.
GGAAGGTCCTGGGTTCAATTCCCAGCCTGGGGTCTTTCTGCATGGAGTTTGCATGTTCTCCCTGTGCATGTGTGGGTTCTCTGGTTTCCTCCCACAGTCCAAAGACAGACTGTCGGGTTAATTGGTCTCTCTAAATTCTCCCTAGCTGTGTGTGCATGGCTGTTTGTCCTGTTGACAGAACTGGCGACCTGTCCAGGATGTACCCCGCCTCACCCCCAGAACGTTAGCTGGAAATAGGCACCAGCACCTCCCAACCTCACTAGGGACAAGGTGTACAGGTTGCAATATTGTCTTGTGTGAATATTTTTATGCAGTTTGGAGAAATTTCAAAGCACTTTTCAAAGTTGAATTTCATTCACTTTGAAATATTAGATATTGATATCTTCCTAAAACTCCAAATGTGCCAAACTGCTGCATGAAAAAATGCAGAATAATCTATATAGCTGTTTCATTAAACATTGAATTCCCTTATTAATTCAGTTTTTATTGATTATATTCATTCGATATGCATTTAAGTCATGCCCTAACCTCACAATTGGAGAATACCAACACAAGTTAACATTGGTTAAATACATTTTATAACAACTACAGCAAACTACTAATAATTGTGTTTGAACAACCCTAATGTGATCCTGAATCCAGAAAGTTATTTACTATTTGGGGACTTATATTTACTGGTTCACAGAAAATTTAAGCCTTTAAACAATCAACATATTTAATTAAACTTTGTCAAGTTTCACCTGTACAGACGACACCAGCATCTTTTCCATGTGCACAGTTATGGATCCCAAATCCTTGATGCTGACACTCTGCAAGTGAAGTTTCATTTCCCAACACGACACGTCATCAAGCCGATTTGTCCTGTTCCTTCACCAAAGGTGGCACTACTAGTAGCAGACAGTGCTGGTCCACAGCCCAACTGTCTACAGACCACTTGAGCATCTGTTAAGCTCCATCCATCATCACAGACCGTTCCCCAGACGCCGTTGTGGTAGGCTTCAACTCTTCCAGAACATCGTGTTGCTCCAGCACCAGCTAACCGGATACGCTCTTGAAGAAGAACAAACATAGAACAATGTTAACTCGGATTTGTTCACTTTTACATCTTCTGAAACATAAAAATCATAAAAATGTTTTAGATACGTAGCACCGACAGACACAGCTATCCATTTGCTCTATGGTAGAAATATCTGACGAGGTAGCACATATAGTCAGAACACCAGGCCTGGCTGGATTAACACATATCCAGCCTGTAAACCTGTGCAGTTTTTAGCAGTCAGTTTATGCTCCTAACATATTTGTTAGAATATATTCACCAAATCGTTTATTTGGACCCAATATTGTTTTTGGGTTGGTTTTGTTTAATTCTGTCTTTCTGTTCCTCTTAGTTTATCAGGTATGCCTGAGTTCAGTTTTGTTTGATCATTCTTCATTAGTTTCCTGATTTGAGTTTACAGATTTTTATTAGACTCTGACACCGGTCATACAAGGATCTAAGAGCCCGTATCAAAGGGTCCGGTACCTCATTCTCCAGAGAACCCCACACAAGACCCCGAAGGACAAGGTCCAACGCCTTCTCCAAGTCCACAAAACACATGGAGACCGGTTGGGCAAATTCCCTTGCACCCTCCAGGACCCTGCTGAGGGTGTAAGCTGGTCCAGTGTTGCACAACAGGATGAAAGCCACACTGCTCTTCTGAATCCAAAGTTCCACTATCCTATGGACCCTCCTCTCCAGGACCACTGAATAGATCTTATAAGGAGGCTTACGAGTGTGACCCCCAGTAATTTCAGTACACTCTCCAGTCCCTCTTTTTGATAAGGGAACCCCCACCCACCTGGATTGGCATCCCCACTGCCAATCCAGGGGAACTACCCCGATGTCAATGCAATATTGCAGAGTCGCGTCAGCAACACACCTTACAACATCCAGAGCCTTAAGGAACCCAGAACCAATCTCATCCGCCCCAGTGACCCTTCCACAGAGAGCTTTTTAACCACCTCGGCGACCTCGTCCCCAGAGATTGGAGAGCCCGACCCAGAGTCCCCAGGCTCAGTTTCCTCAATGGAAGGCATGTTGGTGGGATTTAGGAGGTCTTTGAACTATTCTGGCCCACCGATCCACAATGTCCCGAGTCGAGGTCAGCAGCACACCATTCCCACTATAACAGTGTTGTTGCTGCACTGCGTCCCCCTCCTGTGACGACGGATGTTGGACCAGAATGGCCTCAAGCCATGCAGAGTCTTTTCTCATGGCGTCTCCAACTCCTTCCATGTCAATGTTATTGCCTCAGCAACCACTCGTGCCAGATGCCTCTTCAGATGCCAGTGACCATCAGCTGCGTCTGGACTTCCACAGGCCAAAAAGGGCCAATAGGACTCCTTTTTCAGCCTGGCGGTATGTCTCACCGAAGGTGTCTACCAACGGGTTTGAGGGTTGTCGCTGTGACAGGCACCGACAACGTTGTGGCCACAGCTCCGATAAGCCGCATCAACAATGGAGGCACAGAACATGGTCCACTCAGACTCGATGTCCTCCATGAGTAAGAGCCTGGCCACCAGGTGCTCGCCATCATGCCTCCCTCCAGACCTGGCTCTGCAGTGTGGCACCAGTGACCTGCATCTGGGCGAGGGAACACAAAATCCAACGTTCTCATCCGCCATAGGGGTCCTCATGCTGCGCCTTGTCCCTCGGGGAGGACTGTGGGTGGTTCTCCGTACCAGGCCCTTTGATAAAGGCTGTCATGTCCTTGTATGACCGGTGTCAGAGTCTAATAAAAATGTAGGACTTTTCTGCCTTGGTGACCCTACCAGGGGCATGAATCCCCAGACAGCATAGCTTCTAGGATCATTGGGACACTCAAACCTCTCCACCACAACAAGGCAGCCCAAGGAGAGGGTTGTCACCTTAATGTCAGGAACATTAAGGTACCATCCTTATAAAATCTTCTTGTAGAGTCTATCAGGTTGCCTCCACTAATACAAGATGTTTTGTTTAGGAATATGTCTCTTTACTACAAATAAGCTGAACATCTGTAGAAAGATGAGCAGTTTGTGGATTCTTTTAATTATTGTGTGTTATAAAGCATAAATGGTTTTTAACCATGTAATTTCACATTGCAAAGTATATGTACACCGTTGTCTCTGAACTTAGACTTGAAAACTCTCCATAAGAAGAAACAACCTGTGGCCCAATGAAATAAGTTAACATTTATCCCTTATTAATTCTTGTCTTTTTTCTTCCAATCAAGAGGATTTGTTTTTTTATTCCACAGCAATTTATTGAGTCTTGCATATTTCTGACTTGTTGTTCCTGAAAAACAGAAATCCCTGGTTTCCTGCTAGAATGACCAGGAATGCCAGTATACTAAGAGTTGCATTTCAAAGTAGCAGAAAGCTAACACAAGTTAACATAGAGGTTAAAGAAATAGTGTAACAACCCATAACATTAATAATTATCTGAAGAAATTGTTAAGTGTCCCAAAAAAGTGGTTTACAGTTTTGGGACCAGTGTTTTAGATAACTTCAAACAACTCTCACTGGTGCACAAAGATGTTAAGTGATAAATATTTTCTATAAAGACATTTGTTTGAGAAATAAATGTCAGCTTCACCTGTGCAGATGACACCAGCATCTTGCCAGTGTCCACAGTAATTGAACCCAAATCTTTGATGCTGACACTTTGTAAGTGAAGTTTCATTTCCCAAACACGACATGTCATCGAGCCAGATTTGTCCAGTTCCTTGACCGAAGAAAGCATAATTGGTAGCAACCAGCGCCGTCCCACAGTCCAACTGTCTACAGACCACTTCGGCATCTGTTAAGTCCCATCCATTATCACAGACTGTTCCCCAGACACCATTGTGGTAGACTTCAACTCTTCCAGAACATTGTGTTGATCTATCACCAGCTAACCGGATCTGGTCTAGAAGCAAAAGAAACATAAAACAATATTTATCTTTGATATACAATTCATAAAACACAAAATAAATTCACTCACCACCAACAAGAGAAAATGAGTCAAAAGAGTGCACTATTCAGTTAGCTGAGAAAACACCACAAAAAGATTTAACCAAAAACTGTGTTTAATTGTTGAATCAAATTAAACACAGTTTTTGGTTTATATGTATATCTTTTATACATATAAAAGATATATTGTATCTTTTATATGTATAAAAGATACAATATATTCTGCTGTCATTCTTATTGTTTTGGTGTATGTTGGAATTTAATCAGATTCATCTGCTGTGTTCCCCCCTATTGTTCACAAGTTAGATTTTTTTCATCTCTTTTCTTGATCGTAACTAAAGCAAACTACTAAATAATTGTATTTGACAGAACAATATGATCTGGAATCCAGAAAGTGATTTTTTATTTGGGGACTTTTATTTTACTGATTCACACAACATTTAAAGATATTTAAACAATATCTTTACTTTATTAAATAATTGTTAGTTTCACCTGAACAGACGACACCAGCATCTTTCCCATGTGTGCAGTTATGGATCCCAAATCCTTGATGCTGACACTCTGTAAGTGAATCTTCATTTCCCACACATGACACGTCATCAAGCCAGATTTGTCCTGTTCCTTCACCAAAGGTGGCATTACTGGTAGCAGACAGCGCTGGTCCACAGTCCAGCTCTCTACAGACCACCTCAGCATCTGTTATGTCCCATCCATCATCACAGACCGTTCCCCAGACACCATTGTGGTAGACTTCAACTCTTCCAGAACATTGTGTTGATCCAGCACCAGCTAACCGGATCTGGTCTTGAAGCAGCAGAATAAACATAAAACAATATTTAGTTTGAGTCTCCTGAAGCACAAATCAATTCATCCTCATTTAAATAGAAAAAAACATGTTAATGTTTATAAAAACTATTTTGTAGCAAGTGAAAATTTTGTCCAAAGATTACACTGATCAGTGAAATGAAAAAACACTTAAAAATTTGAAAAAGCAAAATGTGTTTAGAGCTTCATTATTGAACCAAAGTGTTACATATGTACAAAAAGTAAAATGTATACTGTTGTATAGCTATTCACATTAATCCAAACAGCTGCTCTGGCGTTATTAGTATATTTGACTATGTTGTTGTAAGCGAGTCTGATTCATCTGCTGTGTTTTCTCTACTGTAATTCTCAAGTTTTATATTTTCATTTCCAACCGTTGAGCATAATTTAGCCTTGTTGGATATTTCTGCATGGGGTGGCTTAAGACTTACCAGCAATTTGGTGATTCAGTCTAATTACATTCACAATTTATTTATTTTTTATGCTGCAATTTAGGATTTAAATATATATGCATATTTTAATACATGTGACTTATTACATTTCTGTGGTGTCTTAGGTTTTCTAAAGCTTTATCTGTCCGAAACATTTCAAAACCCTCAACATATCAAGATGTACTTCAGTCTAGAGAAATATCATGTTTTTGACGAATGGAGTTACGTGGATCAAAGAAGAGTTTACAGGTATTCTGTAGGCCAGTGGTTCCCAAACTTTTTGTCCTGCGCCCCCCCAGGGGTTTCCAAACATTTTCTGGGCCCCCACTATTGATTACAAATAGCTGTGTGGTTGAACGACGTGTGTTTGCGGGGGGATCGACTTTTAGGGGGGCAAAATGAATCTATGTAGCTGAACATAGACAACAACATAACCTACAAGCTACTTGTTAACAAGCTTAAGGTGCTGTATTGATATTAGCTAGTCATCATTTAGCTATCATTAGCTGCATCCAACAGCTTTACTCAACTCAGTCGGTTATCTTTATTTTTTTAAGAAACCGAATAATTATTTGAATATGTCTACTCCCCAAATCCCTCCTCAAAAAATCTGATAAATTTAATCTTTCTTTAATACCTTCACACTCTCTCAATAGGCATCTTCATATTTATAACACTCTAAAATAACATGCCCTATTGTTTCAAACTTCTCACAATAATCACACTTTCCAGTTTTATGCTTTTGTATTTTAAAAAGTGAATAATTAAGCCCTGTATGTCCAAACCTTAACCTTGTTATTATTCTTTCCTCCTTCCTGTTTCTTCTTCCCTTTCTTTTCCTTCCTACAAACTTTTGAATTTTATAAAACCATCTTCCTGTTAAACCTTCATCCCAGCTTCTCTGCCATATTTTCATCAGCTCCTCATTGATTTTACTTTTCACTTCAGATTTGCTTGTCCTAACAGTAAAACTAATAGGATTATGTTTGGCCTTCTTTGCCGTTTTATCAGCCCTCTCGTTACCTATTACCCCTATATGTCCTGGAACCCATACAAAAACGACTACTAAGCCCATATTTTGTATTCTAAATAGAGTTTGATATATTTCTAATAAGATGTCCATCCTACAATCCATATTGTTATATGTTATGCTTATCAAAGCCGAGTTTGAATCGGAGCAAATTATTGCTTGCAGTGGTTTTACATCCTCTATCCATTGTAATGCCAATAGTATAGCTAACCATTCTCCTGTATAAATTGATAACCCATCCGTAATTCGCTTCCCTATTTACAAATTGAATTCTGGGATTGCAAATGCTATTCCTATTTTTCCGGCTCTTTTGATGCATCTGTAAACTTGGACATGTCGATAATACTGATTTAAATGTGATTGCACTGAATATCTATCTACCACATTTGATTTGTCTTGTTTCTTTACCATTAATGATTTATCTACTATTGTTTCTGGTAGAATCCAGGGTGGTATAATTGATATTGGATCTGTTTAACTAATTTCTAGAATATCAATTTTAAATTCCTTTATGTCCTTTTCAATTTTCAATCTATAACTTCTTTCTTTTCCTTTTCCCAACATGACTTTAAAATTTCCCGAGTTGGATGATCACATTTATTACCCATCAAATTTAACCAATAATTAATTCCTAGTTTAGTTCTCCTTAGATCTAATGGCATTTCTCCCGTTTCTATTTCTAATGCTGCTGTAGGTATTGTTTTGAATGCCCCAGTGCACAATCTTAATGCTTGATGTTGAATATTGTCCAATTTATCTAGATGAGTTTTAGCTGCTGAACTGTAAACTAAACAACCAAAATCAAAGTCAGATCTTATCATTCCTGTATAAAGCTGTTTTAACGATCGTCTGTCTGCCCCCATTCACTACCAGCCAAACACCTTAATATTTTCAACTTTCTCTTACATTTATCAACAATCTTTTGAATGTGAATATTCCATTTTAATTTTTCATCAAACCACAAACCTAAAACTTTTATACACTTTACCTGCTCTATTTTTGATTATATAATTTAAATTCTATTACTTTGTTGTTGTTTTTCTGAGAAAATATAATTACTTTTGTTTTATCCACTGGGAATTTAAATCCCCATTTCAGAGCCCACACCTCTATATCAATACTGACCTTTTGTAATTTCTATACTATGAACTCAATATTTTTCCCTCTTTTCCATATTGCTCCATCATCTGCAAAGAGTGAACAATCCATATCCTTTCCAATATTTTTGAATATGTCAATTATCATAACCGAAAACAATAATGGACTTATAATACTACCCTGTGGCGTTCCATTTTCCACTATATATTTATCTGAAACTATTTCTCCAATTCTTACCTGTAATTTCCTGTTTGTTAAAAAATCTTTAATCCATTCATATATTTTTCCTTTAATCCCCAATTTGTGTAACTTAATTAATAACCCCTCTACCACATCATATCATATGCCTTTTCAATATCGAAAAATACTGCCACTACACTTTCTTTGTTTACTTGAGCTCTTCTAACTAACTTCATGCTCAAGACATAATGTTGACTCATTGGTGCACTTCCCTTCACGAAAACCCCTTTGATAATTAAAAATATCCATTTTTATTTAAATAATACACTAATCTATTATTAATCATTTTTTCCATTATTTTACATAAGTTTGAAGTTAATCCTATTGGCCTATAACTTTCTGGTTTTGAATGATCTTTTCCTGGTTTAGCTATTGGTACAATAATAGATTCCTTCCATAACTCTGGTAATTTTCCCTCCTCCCATATTTTATTGAATAATTGTAATATTATAGCTTTTGGCTTATCACTTAGTTGACTTATTCTATACCAAATTTTATCTTTACCTGGTGCTGTATTTTTTATTTTTTTAAGCACACAATTTAATTCCACTATGGTAAAATCAACATTCAAAAAATTATTTATTTCTTCGTCACTCTGTATTAAATTTTTATACTCAACAGTATTTTCTCTTCCTTTTCTTCCCTCTTCACTAATGTTATTTGTGCTATGAATCTTACTAAATAATTTTGCCAATACCTCAGCTTTATCCTGATCTCCAATTATATCAACATTCTCTACTTTTAATACAGGATAATCAAACTTGTTTTTAATACCATTCATTTTTTTAATTACTTTCCATATCTTTTCAATTTTTGTATCTCTCTCTATTGTATTACAAAAATTTCTCCAATAGTCTCCCTTAGCTTTCTTTATAATCCTCCTTACTACCTGTGAAAAGTTCTTTGCGTTTTGCAGCCATGATTCTAACACACCTGCGTGTATTAGAAACCCCAGCAGGTCTCCTTCACTGCCGCACAGGTGTAAACCCAGTAGCTCTCATGTTTCGTTTAAAGGCAGCTTGGAAAAACAGGTTACCAAATGTTAACAACGGATTAAAGTTTCAACTGGACCCAGGGTCGCCATATAAGGGGGGAACGTTAGGACAATCCCAAGGGTTCCCACAATTTTTTTCCCATATAAATTGAAAAAAATGAAGACCTGTCAATTACAAAATTAATTATATTTTGTTTTCTAAAATTGTTTTAAGCAGAAAATATTAAATGTTACCCCTCAAAACCCAAAAAGCACACATTTGCTCTGAACACCCCCTGGATGAAATGGTTCATCCCTGCTTAGCGCTTCATGGTGACGGTGTTCAGCAGCAGTCAGCGCAAGACAAGAACGACTGTGGCAGTTAGTGTGCTGCCAATAAAATGATAAAATCAGGTTTTCAAAAAAATAGAGACAGAAAATGGTAAGACTATGTTAAGAAAATACATTTAAAATAAACTAGTTTTAAAACTTAACATGTCTTGATTAAAATAGCCTAATTATAGTTTTAACATTAACTTATTCTGACCTATTGACCTTTGTTTTACTTGTAGTTACAGCAGATTCTTTTATCTGCCTTTTGTCTGTCTGGAAAACAAATCAGGAAAACGTTCCAGCTTTTCACACTGATCTGTTAAAGCCATAAACCAGCAGGAGTTCAGGAGAAGCTCTGCTTCCACTTTATTTAGACAATGGGGCAAATGGCTTTAGGGAGAGGGTCAGAGACAGGTCCTGGTTAGATGAGCAAAGATATACCTTATTTGAATAAATTAAATACAAGAATATAAAACTTTCTACACAGAGCAACAAATTAGATTTGCTCTTGCAATTGTCCAAAAACATCTTTGCTTTTTGTTTGTCATTTCCATCTTTTGTCTTGTTCCTTTCTCAGGTAAATTCATGTGTTGTTTGTGCTCTGAGGTTTCTGATGTTTTGTGATGTGCTTTTCTGGTGATAGTATGAATCTGTCTTGAATAAATGCTGATTATTGTGATGCTGTTATCTCTGCGTGATCTCAGTCTTTGCGCACAGCATTTTCTGAATCTGGGCATAAGAGAGGATATAACGAGTCAAAAGGATTTTAAAGTTCTAGAATTTTTTCTCTCTTAATAAGAGTCAATTCGTAACCCAGTTTTTCTTTAATTACATTTTTTGTCATGGTGCACAAGATTCCTGGCGCCACCCTTGACTAGACAACCCAACATTTAAGCCTTTAAAGTGTTTCATTAAAAATATTTGTTAGTTTCACCTGTACAGACGACACCAGCATCTTTCCCATGTGTGCAGTTATGGATCCCAAATCCTTGATGATGACACTTTGTGAGTGAATCTTCATTTCCCAAACACGACACGTCATCAAGCCAGATTTGTCCTGTTCCTTCACCAAAGGTAGCATTACTGGTAGCAGACAGTGCTGTCCCACAGCCCATCTGTCTACAGACCACATGAGCATCTGTTAGGTCCCATCCATCACCACAGACTGTTCCCCAGACACCGTTGTGGTAGACTTCAACTCTTCCAGAACATTGTGTTGATCCAGCACCAGCTAACCGGATCTGGTCTTGAAGCAGAAGAAGAAACATAAAACAATATTTACCTAGGATTTGAATTTCCTAAATTACAATAAAATCAGTCAATGTTCCAATAAAATTATTTTCTATTTGTAAAAAAAAACATTTTCTATAAAATGTTAACATATAAAACTCCATTTTTCAAGAAAATGTTCTTTCCAGCAAGATAAAATGACTTAAATGGATACATTGATCAGTTATCTAAAAAGTTATAAACAATGCAAAATATATTTAGATCTCCAATATTGAACCACATTGTTACATATGTACAACAAGTTAGATGTACAGGTTTGTCTGTCCCACATTAATGAAAGCAGCTGCTCTGTCATTAATAGTATTGAGGGGAAAGCTGGAATTTAGTCTGATTCATCTGCTGTTTTCTCTCCTGTTATTCATAAGGTTGATATTTTCATCTCCATCCTTTGAGCATAATTTAGCCTTGTTGGACATTTCTAGAATAACTAAATTGGTCTCTGTTGTCGGGTTGCTAAAAACATATCAGCAACTTGGTGATTCTGTCTTATTAAATTCATAAATCATTATTTTTTCATGCTGTAGTTTAGGATTTAAATGTGCATCTTTAAAGACTTGTAGCTCATAACATTTCTGTTGGCTCTTAGGTTTTCTAAAGACTTACCTCTCTGAAACATTTCAAAATTATGAACATAAGATGTGTTTCTGTCTAGAGAAATAGCCATGTGTTTGACTGATGGAGTTACATGGATCAGAGATATTTCTCTGCTTTAATACTCCTGATCAGCTGATTGTAATTCAGCAAACACTTGTCAATTGAAATGTCCTGTGCTAAAGTAAGGTAACATCTAAAACATGCAGGCCAGTGTGCCTTGAGGACCAGGGTTAGGAAACACTGATCTAAACTAATTTAGCTCAGAGAGCACTTTCTCTGCTGTTTTAATAAACAATAGATTCCTCCATAATATTTCTTTATCTACACCTATTATATTTCATCAATGTACATTTAATTTATAACCTCAGAATTGTACAATATAACCAAAGTTAACATTGGTTAAAGACATTTTGTAACAACTAATGCAAACCTCTAAGTAATTGTGTTTGAACAAAACTTAAATGATCCTAAATCCAGATAGTGATTTTCTACTTCTGGACTTTTATTTTACTGGTTCACACAACCTTTAAGCCTTTGAACAATCAGTATATTTAATTAAAGATTTGTCAGTTTCACCTGAGCAGATGACACCAGCATCCCCCCAGTGTCCACAGCTATGGATCCCAAATCCTTGATGCCGACAGTGTGCAAGTGAAGCTTCATTTCCCAAACACGACACGTATTCAAGCCAGATTTGTCCAGTTCCTTGACCAAAGCCAGCATTATAGGGAGCACTCAGTGCTGGTCCACAGTCCAACTCTCTACAGACCACCTCAGCATCTGTTAAGTCCCATCCATAATGACAGACTGTTCCCCAGACACCGTCATGATAGACTTCAACTCTTCCAGAACATCGTGTTGCTCCAGCACCAGCTAACCGGATATAGTCTAGAAGCAGAAGAAGAAACATTCACCAATATTTAGCTTGGATTTGAATTTTCTACATCACTATTACATTCAGTCACCACTAGCAAGATAAAATGACTTAAATGGATACACTGTTCAGTTATCTGAACAAAATAAACAAAAAGTTAGAAGCAATGCAAAATATGGTTGGAGCTCCATTATTGAACCAAATTGTTACATATGTACAAAAAGTAAGATGTACAGGTTTGTCTATCCCACATTAATGAAAGTAGCTGCTCTGTCATTAATAGTATTGAGGGGAATGTTGGAATTTAGTCTGATTCATCTGCTGTGTTTTCTCTCCTGTTATTCATAAGTTTGATATTTTCATCTCCAACCTTTGAGCATAATTTAGCCGTGTTGGGCATTTCTACATTAGCTAAAATCCTCTGGTGTGGGCTGGCTAAACACTAATCAATAACTTGGTGATTTTGTCTTAGCACATTCCTAAATTATTATTCTTTCATGCTATAATTTAGAATTTAATTTGTGCCTTCAAATACTTGATTTGTTACAAAACATTTCAAAATCCTCAACATGTCAAGATGTACTTCACTCTAGAGAAATATGCACGTTTTTGACAAATGGAGTTGCATCTAATTGTGTAATATTAAACTTACAGCAACCCATTAAAATGGTTGCAAAATTGGGGCTGCACAGTGGTGCAGTTAGTAGCACTGCTGCCTTGCAGTAGGAAGGTCCTGGGTTCAATTCCCAGCCTGGGGTCTTTCTGCATGGAGTTTGCATGTTTTCCCTGTGCATATGTGGGTTCTCTGGTTTCCTCCCACAGTCCTAAGACAGACTGTCAGGTTTATTGGTCTCTCTAAATTCTCCCTAGCTGCGTGTGCATGGTTGTTTGTCCTGTTGACAGACTGGCGACCTGTCCAGGATGTACCCCGCCTCACCCCCAGAACGTTAGCTGGAAATGGGCACCAGCACCTCCCAACCTCACTAGGGACAAGGTGTACAGGTTGCAATATTGTCTTGTGTGAATATTTTTATGCAGTTTGGAGAAATTTCAAAGCACTTTTCAAAGTTGAATTTCATTCACTTAAGTCCAAATTGACATATTAGATATTGATATCTTCCTAAAACTCCAAATGTGCCAAACTGCTGCATGAAAAAATGCAGAATAATCTAAATAGCTGTTTCATTAAACATTGGATTCCCTTATTAATTCAGTTTTTCTTGATTATATTCATTCGATATGCATTTAATTCATGCCCTAACCTCACAATTGGAGAATACCAACACAAGTTAATATTGGTTAAATACATTTTATAACAACTACAGCAAACTACTAAATAATTGTGTTTGAACAAACCCTAATGTGATCCTGAATCCAGAAAGTTATTTACTATTTGGGGACTTATATTTTACTGGTTCACAGAAAATTTAAGCCTTTAAACAATCAACATATTTAATTAAACATTTGTCAAGTTTCACCTGTACAGACGACACCAGCATCTTTTCCATGTGCACAGTTATGGATCCCAAATCCTTGATGCTGACACTCTGCAAGTGAAGTTTCATTTCCCAAACACGACACGTCATCAAGCCAGATTTGTCCTGTTCCTTCACCAAAGGTGGCATTACTAGTAGCAGACAGTGCTGGTCCACAGCCCAACTGTCTACAGACCACTTGAGCATCTGTTAAGCTCCATCCATCATCACAGACCGTTCCCCAGACACTGTTGTGGTAGACTTCAACTCTTCCAGAACATCGTGTTGCTCCAGCACCAGCTAACCGGATACGCTCTTGAAGAAGAACAAACATAGAACAATGTTAACTCGGATTTGTTCACTTTTACATCTTCTGAAACATAAAAATCATAAAAATGTTTTAGATACGTAGCACCGACAGACACAGCTATCCATTTGCTCTATGGTAGAAATATCTGACGATGTAGCACATATAGTCAGAACACCAGGCCCGCCTGGATTAACAAATATCCAGCCTGCAAACCTGTGCAGTTTTTAGCAGTCAGTTTATGCTCCTAACATATTTGTTAGAATATATTCACCAAATCGTTTATTTGGACCCAATATTGTTTTTGGGTTTGGTTTTGTTTAATTCTGTCTTTCTGTTCCTCTTAGTTTATCAGGTATGCCTGAGTTCAGTTTTGTTTGATCATTCTTCATTAGTTTCCTGATTTGAGTTTACAGATTTTTATTAGACTCTGACACCGGTCATACAAGGACCTAAGAGCCCGTATCAAAGGGTCCGGTACCTCATTCTCCCAGAGAACCCCACACAAGACCCCCGAAGGACAAGGTCCAACGCCTTCTCCAAGTCCACAAAACACATGGAGACCGGTTGGGCAAATTCCCATGCACCCTCCAGGACCCTGCTGAGGGTGTAAAGCTGGTCCAGTGTTGCACAACCAGGATGAAAGCCACACTGCTCTTTCTGAATCCAAAGTTCCACTATCCTATGGACCCTCCTCTCCAGGACCACTGAATAGATCTTATAAGGGAGGCTTACGAGTGTGACCCCCAGTAATTTCAGTACACTCTCCAGTCCCTCTTTTTGATCAGGGAACCCCCACCCACCCTGGATTGGCATCCCCACTGCCAATCCAGGGGAACTACCCCCGATGTCAATGCAATATTGCAGAGTCGCGTCAGCAAACACAACCTTACAACATCCAGAGCCTTAAGGAACCCAGAACCAATCTCATCCGCCCCAGTGGCCCTTCCACAGAGGAGCTTTTTAACCACCTCGGCGACCTCGTCCCCAGAGATTGGAGAGCCCGACCCAGAGTCCCCAGGCTCAGTTTCCTCAATGGAAGGCATGTTGGTGGGATTTAGGAGGTCTTTGAACTATTCTGCCCACCGATCCACAATGTCCCGAGTCGAGGTCAGCAGCACACCATTCCCACTATAAACAGTGTTGTTGCTGCACTGCGTCCCCCTCCTGTGACGACGGATGTTGGACCAGAATGGCCTCAAAGCCATGCAGAAGTCTTTCTCCATGGCGTCTCCAAACTCCTTCCATGTCAATGTTATTGCCTCAGCAACCACTCGTGCCAGATGCCTCTTCAGATGCCAGTGACCATCAGCTGCTTCTGGACTTCCACAGGCCAAAAAGGGCCAATAGGACTCCTTTTTCAGCCTGGCGGTATGTCTCACCGAAGGTGTCTACCAACGGGTTTGAGGGTTGTCGCTGTGACAGGCACCGACAACGTTGTGGCCACAGCTCCGATAAGCCGCATCAACAATGGAGGCACAGAACATGGTCCACTCAGACTCGATGTCCTCCATGAGTAAGAGCCTGGCCACCAGGTGCTCGCCATCATGCCTCCCTCCAGACCTGGCTCTGCAGTGTGGCACCAGTGACCTGCATCTGGGCGAGGGAACACAAAATCCAACGTTCTCATCCGCCATAGGGGTCCTCATGCTGCGCCTTGTCCCTCGGGGAGGACTGTGGGTGGTTCTCCGTACCAGGCCCTTTGATAAAGGCTGTCATGTCCTTGTATGACCGGTGTCAGAGTCTAATAAAAATGTAGGACTTTTCTGCCTTGGTGACCCTACCAGGGGCATGAATCCCCAGACAGCATAGCTTCTAGGATCATTGGGACACTCAAACCTCTCCACCACAACAAGGCAGCCCAAGGAGAGGGTTGTCACCTTAATGTCAGGAACATTAAGGTACCACCCTTATAAAATCTTCTTGTAGAGTCTATCAGGTTGCCTCCACTGATACAAGATGTTTTGTTTAGGAATATGTCTCTTTACTACAAATAAGCTGAACATCTGTAGAAAGATGAGCAGTTTGTGGATTCTTTTAATTATTGTGTGTTATAAAGCATAAATGGTTTTTAACCATGTCATTTCACATTGCAAAGTATATGTACACCGTTGTCTCTGAACTTAGACTTGAAAACTCTCCATAAGAAGAAACAACCTGTGGCCCAATGAAATAAGTTAACATTTATCCCTTATTAATTATTGTCTTTTTTCTTCCAATCAAGAGGATTTGTTTTTTTATTCCACAGCAATTTATTGAGTCTTGCATATTTCTGACTTGTTGTTCCTGAAAAACAGAAATCCCTGGTTTCCTGCTAGAATGACCAGGAATGCCAGTATACTAAGAGTTGCATTTCAAAGTTGCAGAAAGCTAACACAAGTTAACATAGAGGTTAAAGAAATAGTGTAACAACCCATAACATTAATAATTATCTCAAGACATTGGTAAGTGACCTCAAAAAGTGGTTTACAGTTTTGGGCCCAGTGTTTTAGATAACTTCAAACAACTCTCACTGGTGCACAAAAAGGTTAAGTGATAAATATTTTCTATAAAGACATTTGTTTGAGAAATAAATGTCAGCTTCACCTGTGCAGATGACACCAGCATCTTGCCAGTGTCCACAGTAATTGAACCCAAATCTTTGATGCTGACACTTTGTAAGTGAAGTTTCATTTCCCAAACACGACATGTCATCGAGCCAGATTTGTCCAGTTCCTTGACCGAAGAAAGCATTATTGGTAGCAACCAGCGCCGTCCCACAGTCCAACTGTCTACAGACCACTTCGGCATCTGTTAAGTCCCATCCATTATGACAGACTGTTCCCCAGACACCATTGTGGTAGATTTCAACTCTTCCAGAACATTGTGTTGATTCAGCACCAGCTAACCGGATCTGGTCTAGAAGCAGAGGAAGAAAGATAAAACAATATTTAGCTTTGATATACAATTCATAAAACACAAAATAAATTCACTCACCACCAACAAGAGAAAATGAGTCAAAAGAGTGCACTATTCAGTTTGCTGAGAAAACACCACAAAAAGATTTAACCAAAAACTGTGTTTAATTGTTGAATCAAATTGTTATATATGTATAAAAGATACAATATATTCTGCTGTCATTCTTATTGTTTTGGTGTATGTTGGAATTTAATCAGATTCATCTGCTGTGTTCCCCCCTATTGTTCACAAGTTAGATTTTTTTCATCTCTTTTCTTGATCGTAACTAAAGCAAACTACTAAATAATTGTATTTGACAGAACAATATGATCTGGAATCCAGAAAGTGATTTTTTATTTGGGGACTTTTATTTTACTGATTCACACAACATTTAAAGATATTTAAACAATATCTTTACTTTATTAAATAATTGTTAGTTTCACCTGAACAGACGACACCAGCATCTTTCCCATGTGTGCAGTTATGGATCCCAAATCCTTGATGCTGACACTCTGTAAGTAAATCTTCATTTCCCACACATGACACATCATCAAGCCAGATTTGTCCTGTTCCTTCACCAAAGGTGGCATTAATGTTAGCAGACAGTGCTGGTCCACAGTCCAGCTCTCTACAGACCACCTCAGCATCTGTTATGTCCCATCCATCATCACAGACCGTTCCCCAGACACCATTGTGGTAGACTTCAACTCTTCCAGAACATTGTGTTGATCCAGCACCAGCTAACCGGATCTGGTCTTGAAGCAGCAGAATAAACATAAAACAATATTTAGTTTGAGTCTCCTGAAGCACAAATCAATTCATCCTCATTTAAATAGAAAAAAAACATGTTAATGTTTATAAAAACTATTTTGTAGCAAGTGAAAATTTTGTCCAAAGATTACACTGATCAGTGAAATGAAAAAAACACTTAAAAATTTGAAAAAGCAAAATGTGTTTAGAGCTTCATTATTGAACCAAAGTGTTACATATGTACAAAAAGTAAAATGTATACTGTTGTATAGCTATTCACATTAATCCAAACAGCTGCTCTGGCGTTATTAGTATATTTGACTATGTTGTTGTAAGCGAGTCTGATTCATCTGCTGTGTTTTCTCTACTGTAATTCTCAAGTTTTATATTTTCATTTCCAACCGTTGAGCATAATTTAGCCTTGTTGGATATTTCTGCATGGGGTGGCTTAAGACTTACCAGCAATTTGGTGATTCAGTCTAATTACATTCACAATTTATTTATTTTTTATGCTGCAATTTAGGATTTAAATATATATGCATATTTTAATACATGTGACTTATTACATTTCTGTGGTGTCTTAGGTTTTCTAAAGCTTTATCTGTCCGAAACATTTCAAAACCCTCAACATATCAAGATGTACTTCAGTCTAGAGAAATATCATGTTTTTGACGAATGGAGTTACGTGGATCAAAGAAGAGTTTACAGGTATTCTGTAGGCCAGTGGTTCCCAAACTTTTTGTCCTGCGCCCCCCCAGGGGTTTCCAAACATTTTCTGGGCCCCCACTATTGATTACAAATAGCTGTGTGGTTGAACGACGTGTGTTTGCGGGGGTTCGACTTTTAGGGGGGCAAAATGAATCTATGTAGCTGAACATAGACAACAACATAACCTACAAGCTACTTGTTAACAAGCTTAAGGTGCTGTATTGATATTAGCTAGTCATCATTTAGCTATCATTAGCTGCATCCAACAGCTTTACTCAACTCAGTCGGTTATCTTTATTTTTTTAAGAAACTGAATAATTATTTGAATATGTCTACTCCCCAAATCCCTCCTCAAAAAATCTGATAAATTTAATCTTTCTTTAATACCTTCACACTCTCTCAACATGCATCTTCTCTCATCTTCATATTTATAACACTCTAAAATAACATGCCCTATTGTTTAAAACTTCTCACAATAATCACACTTTCCAGTTTTATGCTTTTGTATTTTAAAAAGTGAATAATTAAGCCCTGTATGTCCAAACCTTAACCTTGTTATTATTCTTTCCTCCTTCCTGTTTCTTCTTCCCTTTCTTTTCCTTCCTACAAACTTTTGAATTTTATAAAACCATCTTCCTGTTAAACCTTCATCCCAGCTTCTCTGCCATATTTTCATCAGCTCCTCATTGATTTTACTTTTCACTTCAGATTTGCTTGTCCTAACAGTAAAACTAATAGGATTATGTTTGGCCTTCTTTGCCGTTTTATCAGCCCTCTCGTTACCTATTACCCCTATATGTCCTGGAACCCATACAAAAACGACTACTAAGCCCATATTTTGTATTCTAAATAGAGTTTGATATATTTCTAATAAGATGTCCATCCTACAATCCATATTGTTATGTTATGCTTATCAAAGCCGAGTTTGAATCGGAGCAAATTATTGCTTGCAGTGGTTTTACATCCTCTATCCATTGTAATGCCAATAGTATAGCTAACCATTCTCCTGTATAAATTGATAACCCATCCGTAATTCGCTTCCCTATTTACAAATTGAATTCTGGGATTGCAAATGCTATTCCTATTTTTCCGGCTCTTTTGATGCATCTGTAAACTTGGACATGTCGATAATACTGATTTAAATGTGATTGCACTGAATATCTATCTACCACATTTGATTTGTCTTGTTTCTTTACCATTAATGATTTATCTACTATTGTTTCTGGTAGAATCCAGGGTGGTATAATTGATATTGGATCTGTTTAACTAATTTCTAGAATATCAATTTTAAATTCCTTTATGTTCTTTTCAATTTTCAATCTATAACTTCTTTCTTTTCCTTTTCCCAACATGACTTTAAAATTTCCCGAGTTGGATGATCACATTTATTACCCATCAAATTTAACCAATAATTAATTCCTAGTTTAGTTCTCCTTAGATCTAATGGCATTTCTCCCGTTTCTATTTCTAATGCTGCTGTAGGTATTGTTTTGAATGCCCCAGTGCACAATCTTAATGCTTGATGTTGAATATTGTCCAATTTATCTAGATGAGTTTTAGCTGCTGAACTGTAAACTAAACAACCAAAATCAAAGTCAGATCTTATCATTCCTGTATAAAGCTGTTTTAACGATCGTCTGTCTGCCCCCATTCACTACCAGCCAAACACCTTAATATTTTCAACTTTCTCTTACATTTATCAACAATCTTTTGAATGTGAATATTCCATTTTAATTTTTCATCAAACCACAAACCTAAAACTTTTATACACTTTACCTGCTCTATTTTTTGATTATATAATTTAAATTCTATTACTTTGTTGTTGTTTTTCTGAGAAAATATAATTACTTTTGTTTTATCCACTGGGAATTTAAATCCCCATTTCAGAGCCCACACCTCTATACTGACCTTTTGTAATTTCTTTACTATAAACTCAATATTTTTCCCTCTTTTCCATATTGCTCCATCATCTGCAAAGAGTGAACAACCCATATCCTTTCCAATATTTTTGAATATGTCAATTATCATAACCGAAAACAATAATGGACTTATAATACTACCCTGTGGCGTTCCATTTTCCACTATATATTTATCTGAAACTATTTCTCCAATTCTTACCTGTAATTTCCTGTTTGTTAAAAAATCTTTAATCCATTCATATATTTTTCCTTTAATCCCCAATTTGTGTAACTTAATTAATAACCCCTCTACCACATCATATCATATGCCTTTTCAATATCGAAAAATACTGCCACTACACTTTCTTTGTTTACTTGAGCTCTTCTAACTTCATGCTCAAGACATAATGTTGACTCATTGGTGCACTTCCCTTCACAAAAACCCCTTTGATAATTAAAAATATCAATTTTTATTTAAATAATACACTAATCTATTATTAATCATTTTTTCCATTATTTTACATAAATTTGAAGTTGATCCTATTGGCCTATAACTTTCTGGTTTTGAATGATCTTTTCCTGGTTTAGCTATTGGTACAATAATAGATTCCTTCCATAACTCTGGTAATTTTCCCTCCTCCCATATTTTATTGAATAATTGTAATATTATAGCTTTTGGCTTATCACTTAGTTGACTTATTCTATACCAAATTTTATCTTTACCTGGTGCTGTATTTTTTATTTTTTTAAGCACACAATTTAATTCCACTATGGTAAAATCAACATTGAAAAATTTTTTTATTTCTTCGTCACTCTGTATTAAATTTTTATACTCAACAGTATTTTCTCTTCCTTTTCTTCCCTCTTCACTAATGTTATTTGTGCTATGAATCTTACTAAATAATTTTGCCAATACCTCAGCTTTATCCTCATCTCTAATTATATCAACATTCTCTACTTTTAATACAGGATAATCAAACTTGTTTTTAATACCATTCATTTTTTTAATTACTTTCCATATCTTTTCAATTTTTGTATCTCTCTCTATTGTATTACAAAAATTTCTCCAATAGTCTCCCTTAGCTTTCTTTATAATCCTCCTTACTACCTGTGAAAAGTTCTTTGCGTTTTGCAGCCATGATTCTAACACACCTGCGTGTATTAGAAACCCCAGCAGGTCTCCTTCACTGCCGCACAGGTGTAAACCCAGTAGCTCTCATGTTTCGTTTAAAGGCAGCTTGGAAAAACAGGTTACCAAATGTTAACAACGGATTAAAGTTTCAACTGCTGATAAAAGTGACAGAGGACACAGATATGGGAAGAGTGGAAGTCCCTACTGTATCAAATTGACATAGGAATAACAGAGTTGGCCATTCTAAGGTAAAAACCCAGCGCATACAGCGTTCATGTTGGGGTTTTTTTTGTTTGATTTTTTTCTTTTCAACCAGATGGCTTCCCGCGCCCCCCTGCAATGGCACGGCGCCCCAAAGTTTGGGAACCATTGCCTTAGGCAGAACAAAGGTAGGCCTCAATGTATTTTTAAGCACACTATTGGGTTTTAAACAGGTAGAATTAGCCATCTTACTGTATGATATCAAACTTAAAGGAACCCATCCAAAAAATAAAACAATTAGGAAAGCAAAAGGTTTTCTAAAAGGAAAGTGAGGACAGATTGGAAAAAGAAACGGTCAATTTTATTTTTATTTCATTTTCTTTCTTAAATTTGTGAAGTTAAAATAATCTAAGCAAATTTAGCTTAGGGACCCTTTATGTGTTGTTTTATTAAACCTTCAATTCCTTCACATATTTATTTTATCCTGACATATATTCTGACTATATAATTTAATTTAGAACCCCATATTGGGAAAATACTGACACAAGTTAACAGTGGTTATAATCTCTTAGTAAATGTATTTGAACAAAACAAGATGATCTGGAATTCAGAAGAGATTTATTATTTAGGGACTTTTACTTTACTGGACCCAGGGTCGCCATATAAGGGGGGAACGTTAGGACAATCCCAAGGGTTCCCACAATTTTTTTCCCATATAAATTGAAAAAAATGAAGACCTGTCAATTACAAAATTAATTATATTTTGTTTTCTAAAATTGTTTTTAGCAGAAAATATTAAATGTTACCCCTCAAAACCCAAAAAGCACACATTTGCTCTGAACACCCCCTGGATGAAATGGTTCATCCCTGCTTAGCGCTTCATGGTGACGGTGTTCAGCAGCAGTCAGCGAAAGACAAGAACGACTGTGGCAGTTAGTGTGCTGCCAATAAAATGATAAAATCAGGTTTTCAAAAAATAGAGACAGAAAATGGTAAGACTATGTTAAGAAAATACATTTAAAATAAACTAGTTTTAAAACTTAACATGTCTTGATTAAAATAGCCTAATTATAGTTTTAACATTAATAACTTATTCTGGCCTATTGACCTTTGTTTTACTTGTAGTTACAGCAGATTCTTTTATCTGCCCTTTGTCTGTCTGGAAAACAAATCAGGAAAACGTTCCAGCTTTTCACACTGATCTGTTAAAGCCATAAACCAGCAGGAGTTCAGGAGAAGCTCTGCTTCCACTTTATTTAGACAATGGGGCAAATGGCTTTAGGGAGAGGGTCAGAGACAGGTCCTGGTTAGATGAGCAAAGATATGCCTAATTTGAATAAATTAAATACAAGAATATAAAACTTTCTACACAGAGCAACAGATTAGATTTGCTCTTGCAATTCTCCAAAAACATCTTTGCTTTTTGATTGTCGTTTCCATCTTTTGTCTTTTTCCTTTCTCAGGTAAATTCATGTGTTGTTTGTGCTCTGAGGTTTCTGATGTTTTGTGATGTGCTTTTCTGGTGATAGTATGCATCTGTCTTGAATAAATGCTGATTATTGTGATGCTGTTATCTCTGCGTGATCTCAGTCTTTGCGCACAGCATTTTCTGAATCTGGGCATAAGAGAGGATATAACGAGTCAAAAGGTTTTTAAAGTTCTAGAATTTTCCTCTCTTAAGAGTCAATTTGTAACCCAGTTTTTCTTTAATTTAATTTTTTGTCATGGTGCACAAGATTCCTGGCGCCACCCTTGACTAGACAACCCAACATTTAAGCCTTTAAAGTGTTTCATTAAAATATTTGTTAGTTTCACCTGTACAGACGACACCAGCATCTTTCCCATGTGTGCAGTTATGGATCCCAAATCCTTGATGATGACACTTTGTGAGTGAATCTTCATTTCCCAAACACGACACGTCATCAAGCCAGATTTGTCCTGTTCCTTCACCAAAGGTAGCATTACTGGTAGCAGACAGTGCTGTCCCACAGCCCATCTGTCTACAGACCACATGAGCATCTGTTAGGTCCCATCCATCACCACAGACTGTTCCCCAGACACCGTTGTGGTAGACTTCAACTCTTCCAGAACATTGTGTTGATCCAGCACCAGCTAACCGGATACGCTCTAGAAGCAGAAGAAGAAACATAAAACAATATTTACCTTGATTTGAATTTCCTAAATTACAATAAAATCAGTCAATGTTCAATAAAATTATTTTCTAAATTTTTTCTAAATGTTAAACAGATCCTCTATAAAATGTTTTTAACATATAAAACTACATTTTTCAAGAAAATGTTCTTTCCAGCAAGATAAAATGACTTAAATGGATACATTGATCAGTTATCTAAAAAGTTATAAACAACGCAAAATATATTTGGAGCTCCAATATTGAACCACATTGTTACATATGTACAAAAAGTAAGATGTACAGGTTTGTCTGTCCCACATTAATGAAAGCAGCTGCTCTGTCATTAATAGTATTGGGGGAAAGTTGGAATTTAGTCTGATTCATCTGCTGTTTTCTCTCCTGTTATTCATAAGGTTGATATTTTCATCTCCATCCTTTGAGCATAATTTAGCCTTGTTGGACATTTCTAGAATAACTAAATTGGTCTCTGTTGTCGGGTTGCTAAAAACATATCAGCAACTTGGTGATTCTGTCTTATTAAATTCATAAATCATTATTTTTTCATGTTGTAGTTTAGGATTTAAATGTGCATCTTTAAAGACTTGTAGCTCATAACATTTCTGTTGGCTCTTAGGTTTTCTAAAGACTTACCGCTCTGAAACATTTCAAAATTATGAACATAAGATGTGTTTCTGTCTAGAGAAATAGCCATGTGTTTGACTGATGGAGTTACATGGATCAGAGATATTTCTCTGCTTTAATACTCCTGATCAGCTGATTGTAATTCAGCAAACACTTGTCAATTGAAATGTCCTGTGCTAAAGTAAGGTAACATCTAAAACATGCAGGGCAGTGTGCCTTGAGGACCAGGGTTAGGAAACACTGATCTAAACTAATTTAGCTCAGAGAGCACTTTCTCTGGTGTTTCATTAAACAATAGATTCCGCCATAATATTTCTTTATCTACACCTATTATATTTCATCAATGTACATTTAATTTATAACCTCAGAATTGTACAATATAACCCAAGTTAACATTGGTTAAAGACATTTTGTAACAACTAATGCAAACCTCTAAGTAATTGTGTTTGAACAAAACTTAAATGATCCTAAATCCAGATAGTGATTTTCTACTTCTGGACTTTTATTTTACTGGTTCACACAACCTTTAAGTCTTTGAACAATCAGTATATTTAATTAAAGATTTGTCAGTTTCACCTGAGCAGATGACACTAGCATCCCCCCTGTGTCCCTCCCAGTATCCACAGCTATTGATCCCAAATCCTTGATGCCGACAGTGTGCAAGTGAAATTTCATTTCCCAAACACGACACGTAATCAAGCCAGATTTGTCCAGTTCCTTGACCAAAGCCAGCATTATAGGGAGCACTCAGTGCTGGTCCACAGTCCAACTCTCTACAGACCACCTCAGCATCTGTTAAGTCCCATCCATAATGACAGACTGTTCCCCAGACACCGTCATGATAGACTTCAACTCTTCCAGAACATCGTGTTGCTCCAGCACCAGCTAACCGGATATAGTCTAGAAGCAGAAGAAGAAACATGTAACAGTATTTAACTTGGATTTGTTCACATTTGTATCTTCTAAAACATAAAAATCTAGTCACCTTTAGCAAGTGAAGGTAAGTCATTACAAGAGACTGCATGAGAGGAAACCAGTTCATCGGTCAGCTAAAATGCTTAAACTGTGTATTTAATAATCCTTAATATATATCAGTTGTACTTATTTATAGTATTTAATTAGTTTAAATTTATTATTTAATTAAATAATAGTTCTAGAAATAAACAACAGTTCTCTCTAAGTAAAACGAGTCCTTCTGCTCACTGCATAGAAATCCAATCACTAGTAATGATGCATCAACACTCAGTAAATGTAACTTAGCTTCCTCTGGTCAAACAAGTAGTCTTGGAATTGTTTTCTTTCCACTGTTATCTGCAGCTTTTCTTTTGTTTTGAATCACCGGGTTTTAAGCGAGTTTTACATTATTATTTTTAACACAATCCTTTGGTAAGCTAACTCGCAGCAAATAGACTGTCGTCTACATGCAATATGTTGCTGAACACTAGGGGGTGCCCATGGACCACCAGTGTTACTCGAACCACAGTTTGAGTAACACTGATCTATATCATGCAGTACATAAATCATGTATATCATCTTTATACACCGGTTGTAGTGATATATCACAGTTAGGCTTCCGTAGTCGGGTGCAGACTGATGAGCATGCACTGTACATCCAGTACTTGAATAGTTGCACTAAGTAATAAAGATGAGTTCTACAAGCTGCACAACTCGTCCACATGTGTCAGAAGAGGCTGAGAGATTTTTTTAAATTATTTTAGTAAAAACATAAACAAGAAAATTTTAGCCTGGTGGCAGGGCTCAAACAAAGTGAAAGGGATAAATAAAGGTAATATGTAAAGAACATTACATAAATCCAATTAAATTAAATTTCTATGTATGTATGTATGGATGGATGGATGGATGGATGGATGGATGGATGGATGGATGGATGGATGGATGGATGGATGGATGGATGGATGGATGGATGGATGGATGGATGGATGGATGGATGGATGGATGGATGGATGGATGGAAAAATCTTCTTAAATCTTTGATGTGAAATATAGTCCCCCCCCAAAAAAAAATGAAAACACTACCAAGAAGAAATAGCTAGCTTTCCCTGATATGTTATTATAATGGTCAACTGCTGTCAAGGCAACCAGCTGAATGAGTGCAAATGTATGCTTAGAGCCAACAGCTGGGTGACCTGCACAAAATGACTTCCTCAGTTACCCTTTTTATAAAATTGATCATTTATGGCTGCAGAAAAAGTAAAAATAAGATATATCACCTTGTCTATAACAGATGAATGGCAAACTCAGGCTGCAGTTTTCATCCGACCATCTTCCATTATCATTAAATGATCCAGCAACACACTGATCACCAGAAGGATCGTTGGGCTCGCCATCCACCCAGTGTCGAAACAGAGAGTCGCTGCCATCAGACCACAGCTTTTCCCGATACAGTCCAATCCAAACAGTCTTGCCATCCGTTAGGTTTTTGATTATATCATTTTCTGTCTGATTTCGTACACTGGGAAGGGAAAAATACAAATATTCAATTATAATAAGCAATATGTAGACATACATTGTTGGTATCTGTTTTGGATCTTTTATAACATCACTGAAATTAGTAAGAGGTATGTCTCAGAATTTCAACAACAATCAACAGGTCAAGTAAAAAGAATGTTGCAAACAATGTTAGCCTTGCTCACAGCATATGGCTCTGGAAAAACATAAGAGGTCACTGCACTGAACCCCATTGAAAACCTTCTTGGTATCCCACCAAACACTATTTTCTGAACTCTTTGTAAGTTAAAATGCAAGTATTGCTGATTCTAAATGAATATAAACTTCTTTCCTTGCATTGTTTGAGGTCTGACAGCCCTGCATCTTTTTTCTTATGTTGACCTTTTCTCATTTTCTGAAACTTCTGAGAGGCATGTCAGTAGTTCATAGAACAATGTTCATTTTACTTAACATATACCCATAAAAACTAAAATCAGAGAAACTGATAGTTTGAAGTGGTCTCTTAATTTTTCCAGAGCTGCATTACAGTATTAACACAGTTGAATTGAAATCAGTCGTTAGAAGGTGCCATATTCTTTAGTTACCCTTTATTTATTCTTTGTCCTGGCATATACTCTATTTCAGTGGTATTTCAGCTGTACTTAAGTAGAGTTTTTGTGTATCTGTACTTTACTTAAGTAGATTTAATAATGGGGACTTTCTACTTTAACTCCACTACATTTTACAGTAAGTATCTGTACTTTCTACTTCACTACATTTCTACAAAACTGCCGCGTTACTCGTTACATCCAAGTCGCATTTAGCTTTTTGTCCGTTAAAATGTGAAGTTCAGGGACTTAAGGTGGCGTCGTAAAATCCGAGCAATAACGCGACTAAGTGTCTGTTGTCACCCATCGGCTCCACCTTTACTCGCACGCGGAGCTCCAGACATGCGCAGTGGTTTCCTCTGAGCGGGAGGAGATGTTTGTCTATAATATAACAGCGCTGCATAAATTGATATGGCGACATGTAAAATCAGCAGCGCTTCGCTTTCACAGACGGCAGGACTTCGTCCAACTTTTAGCGTCACTTGGAAGGAAAGCTTAAAGAAAGGTAAGATCTGTGCTAGCTAAGCTAGCTGTACACATGTTGCATCTGATGAAAAAAAGTTGTCACTCATGCGCTGAATTATTGTGTTGACTGAGGTGTCCCAGATATGGGACAACGCTGTGACCAAAGTTTGCAATATAGTGATATAACATTCAGGAACGATCCGATTCTTCTGGACGATCTTTACTAAGTCCTAAGGACTGAAGCCTCACTGAGAGCCGTTCTTTGTTCTTGTGTACACTGCGGTAGCTAAAAAAAAAAAAAAATTCTCTTCTCACCCTCTGCGGGTGGTCTGGTTCATCCTCTGAGCTCGGGTCCTCTACCAGAGGCCTGGGAGCTTGAGGCTTCTGCGCAGTATCTTGGCTGTGCCTAGAACTGCACATTTCTGGACTGAGATGTCTGATGTTGTTCCTGGGATCTGTTTGAGCCACTGCTCCAGTTTGGGGGTGACTGCCCCGAGGGCCCCGATGACCACAGGCACCACTGTGGTCTTCACCTTCCAGGTCTTTTCCAGTTCCTCCCTGAGGCCCTGGTATTTCTCCAGTTTCTCATGCTCCTTTTTCCTGATGTTGTAGTCACTTGGTATTGCTACATCCACCACAACGGCTTTCCTCTGTTCTTTATCCACCACCACAATGTCCGGTTGGTTCGCCATTACCATCTTGTCTGTCTGGATCTGGAAGTCCCACAGGATCTTAGCTCGGTCATTCTCCACCACTTTTGGGGGTGTTCCCCACTTTGATCTTGGGGCTTCCAGTCCATATTCTGCACAGATGTTCCTGTACACTATGCCCGCCACTTGGTTATGTCGTTCCATGTATGCTTTCCCTGCCAGCATCTTGCACCCTGCTATTATGTGCTGGACTGTCTCAGGGGCCTCCTTGCACAACCTACACCTTGGGTCTTGTCTGGTGTGGTAGATCTGAGCCTCTATTGCTCTGGTGTTTAGGGCCTGTTCCTGGGCGGCCAGGATGAGAGCCTCTGTGCTGTCCTTGAGTCCAGCTTCCTCCAGCCATTGGTAGGTTTTCCTGACATCAGCCACTTCAGTTATTTGTCGGTGGTACATCCCATGTAGGGGCTTGTCCTCCCATGATGGTACTTCCAGCACCTTGTCTTCTGTTCCCCATTGCCTGAGACATTCACTGAGCACATCGTCCGTTGAGGCTTTGTCCTTGATGTATTTATGGATCTTGGATGTTTCATCCTGGACAGTGGCTCTCACACTCACTAGTCCTCTGCCTCCTTCCTTACGGCTCATGTACAGTCTCAGGGTGCTGGATTTGGGGTGGAACCCTCCATGCATGGTTAGTATCTTCCTAGTCTTAACATCCGTGGCCTTCATCTCTTCCATTGGCCAGCTAATTATTCCAGCAGGGTATCTGATTACTGGTAAGGCATAGCTGTTTATTGCACGGATCTTGTTCTTGCCATTGAGCTGGCTTCTCAGGACTTGCCTTATTCGTTGGAGGTATTTGGCTGTGGCTCCTTTCCTTGTGACCTCATCGAGGTTGCCATTTGCTTGTGGTATTCCCAGGTACTTGTAGCTGTGCTCTATGTCTGCTATTGTTCCTTCTGGGAGTGAGACCCCTTCTGTGTGGGCGACCTTCCCTCTCTTTGTAACCATCCGACCACACTTCTCTAGTCCGAATGACATCCCAATGTCAGTGCTGTAGATCCTGGTGGTGTGGATCAGTGAGTCGATGTCTCGCTCGCTCTTGGCGTACAGCTTGATGTCATCCATGTAGAGGAGGTGACTGATCGTGGCCCCATTCTTGAGTCGGTATCCGTAGCCAGTCTTGTTGATGATTTGGCTGAGAGGGTTCAGGCCTATGCAGAACAGCAGTGGGGACAGAGCATCTCCTTGGTATATGCCACATTTGATGGACACTTGTGCAAGTGGTTTGCAGTTGGCTTCAAGGGTGGTTTTCCACAGCCCCATCGAGTTTGCAATGAAGGCTCTTAGAGTCCTATAACAGCTATATATATATATGTATATATATATATATATATATATATATATATATACTACACCTATGTGCTTGCATGGTAGTGCTTGGTGTAGTACACGCAAATGAAACTGACATAAAACATAAAAATCTCACCTGCAGTGAGAATGTAACACTGGAAAAGCACAAATTGAAATTACATTGTGGATAACAGAGTTCACTTTCCCAACATACTGGGGTTGTGACAACTGACTGTTGAACAACAATGATGGGAACAATAGGAGGAAAAAATAGAATGACTGATAAATGCTAAATAAAAGCAAATCATGACAAAAGATAAGAGGAACTAGAAATACAGGAATACAATTTACAAAACTCAGCAATAGCAGCAACAGGAAGTAAATGGAAGATAGTTGTGCACAAGGTTTGATGTCAAAACAAATCAGGACAAAGTCTACAAAGAGAAAACATAACTATGAACAGATCAAAGCAAAAGCCCAGAGCACAATGTCAGAAGAACTGATGAACCATTAGGTATTAATGCAGTTTGTTGTAGCATACAGTCTTATTACCTGGCCAGATCAACATAATTCTCCCGGCAGAATTTCTGGGCTTCAGTCCAATTTAATGAAATATTACTGACAACATAGGATGGTGATCCACCTACTGTACCTGTGAATATATTGAGAAATGTAGAATGAGAAAACTAAAAGAAAATGATCTTTAATTTTTCTTCATTAATATTATGTAAATCTTACCAGTGTAGCAAACAAACTGCATTGTATCTAAGCACCCAGTGTCATCCCATTGGCCCCCAGAACCATTAAACTGAACACAATGCTGTTGTCCATAATAATCGTCGGGTTGCCCAGGTTGCCAGTTCCTAAAGGAATTTTCTCCAGGACCATAGAAGCTGCTGTCATTTAGGGACCATTTCCAGCTGTTTATTGTGTCGTCATAGAGACCAATCCATGCCTTGCCTAAATGAAAAAACATATCTGATATTAAAAAGCTGCAGATAAGCATGTTAATAGTCATATATGAGACGTTCACTAATAAAAAGCAATGTGGGGTTTGAACTGCACATATTTATACGTGTGTTGTCTACCCTTGTGCAAATTAAAAACTCACCTGTATAACCGGAGGTGGTACTTAGAAAGTCATCAACATCAGCTGTGCTTTCAATGGTGGCCAGATCAGTGTAGTCCCGTCTGCAGACACTCTGAGCTTCTGTCCATGTTAGCAACGTGTTCACAAAGTGGTACTGATGGCTTTGGGCGCTAGCAACACTGAGCAGGGCGCCTGAAATAAAACCCATTAAACTTTAACAGCATTTCATTACAGCAGTGTTTCCCAATCTTTATCTCCTGTCAAAGACATTGTAAAAGTTGTGAATACAGCTGCAAATGTTCCATAACTCAAGGAAACAAGTCTATTACCATCATTGACTTAAACTATTTAGTGAAGAAGAACCTACTGTCCCAAAGACATCGTGAAGAAGCCGGATTACAGTTTGAAAATGCACTTAGGAACAAATACTTTCATGTTTAGTGCTAAATAAAATGTTTTTTATAATGTTTTTTGTTATATTTGAATAATTAAGGTTCAAGATTCTAAAAATAGTCCGTTTTAATGCTTTAGTGTTTTTAGTGTTTCAGTTTGGATGTTTTGCAACAGGAGGGACTGGTGCACTTCACAAAATATTGCATAATGGAAACATAATGTAAACAATGAAGATTATTGCCATTCTGAAGTGGAAATATTGTAGCAATAGTGGAAGACAACACACTGGCATCACATTGCTACCCAGAAAGATTTTACTTTATTGTTGAAAGAGAAATTCTATGGAAATGTTTGCCAATGTCAGAATATAATCAGAATTTAAGGATCTATGAACAACATTGGTAATCCTAATTAATCTAAAAGTTTTGAAAATGTTTATTAAGGTTTAGTGTCAAACAGTCAGGAAAAAAAGCTAGGTTTTGTTCAGCACATGTTCATATCTAGTTACAACTTGAGTTTATCTTGAAAGACATCCTGTCCATCAAGGCTGAGGAAGAAAGCTAGAGAAAAACAGCAGAATATGTAAGCAGGTCCCTGGTGGGATTTGAAACCAGGACTTCCTTGAATTGAGGTGTTAAAATGATAACATATCCACAATGTACATGCGCATTTTTAGCACAGAACTTGACATTAACCTTTGTCTTACTTTGCCTCTCAGTCTCAATTTTCCATTGTGCAAAAATAGCAAAAAGAAAATATGAAGTCAGAATAAGTAAACAGACACAAACCAGAGTCCAAACAAATCAGCCTGTAATCCACCAGTGAAAGCTTGAGATAAAATAAAGTATCTAGATATCTTCTAAATCAATGTAGATGCATTTCACAACATAGACAAGCTGATAAGCATCAGAGCTACAAGGCACAGAGCATTTTGATGCTCTGCCTGCATGTTTCTCTTTTGCACTCAGTGAAAGCGGACACTTCTTTCCTCTGCTCCCTCCCTGCCCATTCCTGCCCTGCTTGCTCTGTTTTTGTCCAGTCTTTTTTATATATATTTTTGGAGCTTTTCTTTGCACATCCTCCATATATACTAATTATGGATCTGGCCAACTGATCTCTCAATGCATTTGATAACATTTTCTTGGCGATAAGACTGGGCACAGGAGAGCCTATTCTGGGTTTGATTCCCGGTACGGTGGTACGGTTCGATGCTTCGTGTAGCTGGAAAAATAACAATAAAAGTAATAAAATAAAAAATAAATGCTAGGCTGAGTGACTGCAGCCTAGCATGAAAGCTCCACCATGGGCTGAACCTACATGATGAGTGGTTAATGCACCACCACAAACACACCAGCCAACCGGAAACACATAACCTTTACAGTGTAGACAGACATAGAGACACACGCTGTGCAGCGTGTTGAGATGTAAACGCTGCACATAATTCTTTGTTCACAAAGATAAATCATTCAAAGCGTATCTGAAAGCGTGACTAAGTTATACCTGTGGTTCAGACCTGTGCTTACAATGCATTGGGGAATCTCTCAGTGTTATTTGAATTACCAGTGTTTAATATTTCTATTGATTGTATAAAGAAAAGTATTTCTCCTTCAAAATTGCCTACATTTTGTTGACACAATTTGGATTGAATTGTAAATTTTTTCATTAAAGTCTTTTGTATGTCAGAAATCTTTTAACTTTTAGTAAACACAGGTACTTACTCCAAAGATGTGATTGAATGTGGCTAAAGAATTAGCTCATTTAATGTTCCATCATAAAAAATAAAAATGAAAGATTTGCTAACGATATACAAGGACAAATACAAGTTGGCTAAATGAAAGCACTTAGGAAGGTTGGCACAGAGAAACAGTTTCTGGGAAATGTCATATCAGTCAGGCAAAACAGGTTAGAGCACATCTTTGTTTTCACATCAAGCGCACACCCCTATCATTAAAGCAAAGCAAGAACACGGAGTTGATGTAAAAACAAGTCTGTTTGTTCATCTCCAGACCTACAGAGCCAGTCTTCTGGCACTAAACACTTGAGCGATGTGACTTCTTCAAGTACCCCTGGCAATTATTTTGCAGATCAGCTTCCCTTGGGGACATCATACATTAAAGTCCCATATGATTTCACCTATAAAGTTGTTTTAGAGCAAAACTACTAACAAAATATGCACAAATCTTTTTTTTTAAATGTTTGATTTAAAACAAAAGTAGGTATGCAATTAAAACTAGATATTTACATACAATGTATATATATATATTTTTTTTTCTAAATGCCAAACAATGAGAAAGAAATAGTTTTCTTCAAGCTAATTAACATTACTATGATATTAAAATATTGGAGAAAGCCCAGCGGAGGATGATTTATAACTTAAACGTTTGTAAATCAATGTTAGAGTTATTTGGAGTTAAATTTGTGGATGTATTTTAAACACACTACTTACTTCAGGTGACAATATGGAAAAGTGAAAACAAGTCGGTCAAAACCGAATGAACAAATCTGGTTCATCTAGTAAAATTTCCAGATACCTGAAAGTGGCCAAGTTCATCTTCAAATTAAACAAGAATCTGTAAGTATTATCATAATTTGAATAGTCAGCCATCACAGGTTAGGAGATAAACAAGGTTTGTCTCCTAGAGTAAAACGTGATCTGCAATAAAATGTGGATCTTATCTTAAGAACAAAAACTAAATATCTTAAAAAGATACTGGATGAATCTACTTTCAATTTTCCTCGGTGAAACGAGTCACTTACCAACACTGGATAAAAAAACAAAATGAAGAAGCAAGATTACAATCTTGAAACGCACAGGAACAAATATCTTCACCTTTAGAGATAAGTGAAGTATTTTTCATTATGTTGGCTGTTACATTTGGATAAATAAGGGAGAAGCTTGAAAAATGCAGAACAGTTTAGGTGTTTTACGACAAGAGGGAGTGGTGCACTTCACAAAGTAGCATTGTGAAGTAGTAAGAAATATTACAGCAATAATTCAAAACAAGACACTGTTTTGTCTTGTCTTATGGTAAGCCCATAAAATGGGTTTACCAGAGTCGTGTTGTTGAAAGAGCAACTGTTAAATATTGGTATGGAAATAGATGCAAACTTCTGAATATAATCAGAATTAAAAAATTGAAGAACAATATTGGTAATTCTAATGGATTAAAAAGTTTAGGATATGTTGAGTCAGATTTAGGGTCAAACAGTGAGAAAAAAAAGCCCAGTTGATTGTTTTTGTTCATGTCTGGTTTTGGCTGAGTTAAAACTCGGTAGATATCTCGTCCGTTAAAGCTGAAAGTGAAAGTGCTAATGACATGTCCAGAGTTTACCTGAACATTTTCAACATACAACTTAGTTTATTAGATTATTAGAAGCCAGAATAAAATGTGCATGCTCATTTTCAACACAGAATTTGATTTAAACCTTTTTCTTACTTTGCCTCTGTCTCAATTTCCCACTGTGCAAAAACGTCTTAAAGAATAAAGACTTTAAGAAGTTAGAATAAGAAAACAGACACTAACCTATGATCCCAAACAGGATCAGCCTGTGAGCCATCAGTGAAAGCTTGAGA
Organism: Poecilia reticulata; assembly: GCF_904066995.2. Classification (NCBI taxonomy): domain Eukaryota; kingdom Metazoa; phylum Chordata; class Actinopteri; order Cyprinodontiformes; family Poeciliidae; genus Poecilia; species Poecilia reticulata. The sequence goes on along the minus strand of NC_088847.1, from coordinate 20,111,667 downwards.
TAAATTCAAGTATCCAGATCTTCTAAATCCAAACTCTATGAATGTATTTCACAAATTATACAAACGAATAACCTATAAGCTGCAAGGCACACATTAACAATGTCTTGAGATGCTCTGCATGTTTAAAGGTACAACAGGTGGGTGTGGTTTTCATGGAAGAGACATTCAATTAGTTACCATCATCTGACAGTACAGGAATGTGGATGAGCATAGTTTTAAAATGAAAGTTCTCACGCAACAAAGCAGAGAACTGTCATTTGATGCACCAGTAACTAAGACAACCAGAATTCATAGGGATTAACTTTACATTAGGGTGTTTTATCAAAAGTCTGTTGCCAACATTATAATTTGTGAGACTTAAAGGTCATGTAAGCAGAAAGTCAGCAGCATCATACTCTGATTGTGTGTTTTTTTTCTCTGAAGATGTCAGAAGACTTCCAGTAAGAGTAGAAATCCAGTCATCCGTAGAAATATTCAGATTATGCAGCAGTTTCCCAGGCGAATGAGACACAAACATGAAACAATGAGCAAAATTGTCAGAATGCTCAAGTTTATGGTGTCGGAACAATTTTATCATCTTGAAGGTAACCAAAATAAATTAGGTGACTATAAACTGTAGGAGAAAGCGAGAAAATGGCAGACATACTTTATATCATGTGAGAAAAAGTGTAAATATTGGTGTTAAATCTAGATTACAGTCTGGAGTGGCGACAACATTATCACTGGACTCATCTGTCTGTACAAAGCCAGAGTGGCAGCTTTCAGCATGTTGGAGCATAAATATGTTTTTGGTATCTGGTTTTAAAACGATAAAGCTCTGAAATGTTAAAGAAAAATGGCACAATTACAGTTGGTGAAACAGAAAACAGACACATCAACAAACAAAAAAACATTTTTAAATCAAGCTTTAAATCATCATTGGTTGGGTGAATAAACAAGCTGATAATCAGAGTCAAATCTGTACAGATTATCTCAGCATAGATCTGAGTTTTGCCAGCATTTCCTTGTTTTTCACATTGAACTTCCTGACAAACTACATTCTTCATGTAAACAAACAAAACTTTTTTCTCTGACTTGAATAACAATCGACACTTTATAAAAAGTATAGGTTTGTTATGTGAAGGTAAAATAAAAGTATTTTATAGAGGAGGTGGATATTTGTACCACATGTGAAAACTATCTGCATAGATGCACATGCTTGATCCAAGAGGCAGAAAATCAATCATTGATATTTAATTTATCAGTAGCTCTAATAAAAATCTCAGGCATAGACAGAGATGGAATGAGGCAGATCTTCATGACAGGATCTGAAACTAAGCCACATATTTTTCAAATTTTTTGGTTTATGACTAATTGTTGTAATTTTGTTTTCACAACATTCATTGTAAAAACATTTACAGATTCTCTATTTTCGGGCTGTTGTGAACAATTTTATAGATGTGAAGTGCACTATAAAAATTGTTGTTGAAAGAGCAACTCAAATATTGGTATGGAAATACCAATATTTCCATATTGAGAGACGAAAAATGCAGCAGGAAATAAATTACTAACAGAAGTAGTTTTGTTGTATTGTATTCACAAACGTTTGCTTTCAGGTTTTAGTTTAATAAACTAATTGTAGCAGTTCACAGAATTGCTCATTGGGAAAATCTTTTTAACTTCACTCAGTTTGCATCAAAGCTTTATTTTTATGGCAATTTTACATTTTCAAAGAGCAAAGCTGTATTTGTCACACAGTAGAAATTTGTTTTTACTTTTTAAGTGTGGTTTTTATTGAGTGTTTTCGCTGCATGTTTTGTTTTTTTATTCACTGTGGACTCCGAGAACTAATAGCTGATGCCAGTCACCGGCGTGCCCATAGGCCGCGTACCTGGAACCTGCAAGACGCTGGCAGTGTGTTTTAAAAGGCAGAGGACTTCACGTTGGGGAAGGAGAAAAAGAGGAACCCAGGAAAGTTCGTGACGGAGGACTGCGACCCCGAACGAGCCAGTGGTTGGCAGCAGAGGATACAATCAGTGGGAACGACGTGTCGGACCGTCAGTGGGCAGAGGGGGAACTCTGCCCTGGTCAGTAAGTAACGTTTCCACTGATTATCTGCAGGGACCCTTGCTGGGACAGATAAAACATCCGCTGCTCAGCGATCGCTCTCCTGGCCAGGTGTTTTTGTCCCAACAGGACGCCAGCGGGGCGGCGCTTTACGTGGAGCAACTGGAGTGGGCTGGAGTGACCACAGGAGGCGGTGGCGCTGGGGCTGCGACTACAGACTGGACGGAGCGCAGGATTTGCCGGACTTTGTGGATGTTGACCCTCTTGGACAATTTTAGTTTGCTCTGATTGGAACATTTTAATACTTTTATTGTACTTTTTCACCAAAAAGAAAACGGAGCATTTTATTCCGTTGGGGAATAAAAGAAAAAGCTAACTAATTGACTTGTCCTCCCTTGGTGCTGTGTTACTGTCTCCCTCCTTGTTGTCTGAGAACCCGTGGTTACCAGCTGACGTTAAGCTGGGCCCTTACATATTATCCTGCTAAACCACAAGTGTGGACTGTGGGACTTTGCTACGGTACATCCAGTTAATTCATATGCTCAAGTATTTATTTTTTTATTTCCTGTATTTAAGTAGATGAAACCACATTGAGGTCTAGATCTAATTTTTAAAAGAGACCTGGGCAGAAACCTGCAACACACAACAACTTGGTCACACAAAAATAAAACAAACATATGCACAAGTTTAAAACAAATTACAAACCCGTTTAAAGACAGTGGCACTGGTTGAATCACGTTTCATGTTTTTAAGAACTTCTTGAAAAATGTCCAATGAAATAAGATCCAACCTCTTGAGATCAGACTGGAGCTGATTCCCTATTAGCCATCAAACTGATTGCTTGAAATACAGGAGGAATTCATCAGTAGGCTGATAACTTTGGTCCACCCAATGGTTTTTGATGCTTATTTAAAGATGCATGGTCTTCAATCTAACATCTATTCTGCAGCCATGGTAACAGGTCAATTTTCATAATCATCTAAACCAATTTTTGTTGTATTAGTACTTGTTCAATTGAGGAAAGCTCCATCCTATATCCATTTTAGTCATTCTGCATCCCATTCACAGTCTTCAATCAATTTTATACATGTTCAAGACCATTTGTAGATCTTTACAGAAATTATTCATTAAAATCACTTAGGGATTATCTTAAAATCCTTACCAGTAACAGCTTCAAATTGTACTCCACTGCTTCTGACGTTCTCAAACACAGAGAAGAGAGTGAATGTGTATCTGGTTCCAGCAGTGAGAGATGAAACTGTGTGGTTCACTGGTCCGTCTCCATCTGGTGCTCTGATGAATGTCTCTGATCCGTTAAACTGGAGAACAAAGCTGGTGCTGTTGTTGATTTTATTCCACTGCAGAGTGATGCTGCTCTCATCTTGATCTGATTTTCTGAAGCCTTCAACATTTGTAGGAGCTGAAACAAAAACATAAATATTTAACTCAAGTAAATTCCATAAAATGATTGGTAAACTGAAATGCTCTTAGTGTAAAAAAGGAGATGTAGAACAAACATTGTTTAATGTTAAGGTCACAGTTATCTTACCAGTAGCAATGGTGATGTTTACAGCACTGCTTCTAACATTCATAAACACACGGTACAGTATGAATGTATATCTGGTTCCAGCAGTGAGAGATGTGACTGTATGTGTCACTGGTCCGTCTCCATCTGGTGAACTGATGTTTGTCTCTGTGCCGTTAAACTGGAGAACAAAGCTGGTGCTGTTGTCTCCTTTATTCCACTGCAGAGTGATGCTGCTCTCATTTTGTTCTGATGCTCTGAAACCCTCTGCATTTTCAGGAGCTGAGAACAAAATGAGATTTAGAAGTGATTCAACATTGAGTCAGTGACTGTGTCCAACTCCAAGTTCAAGGTGAAACATTCAGATCCTCGTTCACAGCTTACAAACATCACTAATGTAAAGTTTCCTTTGAAACTTTGATGAAAATAAATCTCTCACCAGTCACTGCAGCAATGCTGACTCCACTGCTTCTGATGCTCTCAAACACAGAGAAGAGAGTGAATGTGTATCTGGTTCCAGCAGTGAGAGATGAAACTGTGTGGTTCACTGGTCCATCTCCATCTGGTGCTCTGATGTTTGTCTCTGATCCAATAAATTGGAGAACAAAGCTGGTGTTGTTGTTGATTTTATTCCACTGCAGAGTGATGCTGCTCTCATCTTGACTTGATGCTCTCAAGCCATCAACATTTGTAGGAACTGAGACAAAAACAAAAATATTTAACTCATGTGAATTCCATAAATTTCTTCCAAAGCTAAAGGCTTATTTTTACATGAAATTCTTGAAATATAAAAAAGGAGTCATTTAGTCGTGGGACTAAGATAAAAACAACAGAAACAGTAACAGGCATATTAAACAGGTATGTCTCCAAAAACATTTAATGTTTTTTTTAGAGTAAAATCAGGGTTTTGGTCATTCCTTTAATTTTTAAAAGAAGAACTTTCAGAAAGTTTACTTGTCCTGTGTTGCATAATATAATTCTACCACACATTATTTTTCCAGATGTAAACTTATGGATTATTTACAAGATCTTAAGCAACATAAATGAGATACATTACTCTGTTGGTAGCAGACGAATGGCAAATTGAGGCTGCAACTTTCATCTGATCATCTTCCAGAGTCACCAAATGATCCAGCAACACACTGATCATAAAGTAGATCGTTGGGCTCGCCATTTGCCCAGTATCGAAACAGAGAGGTGCTGCCATCAGACCACAGCTTTTCCCGATACAGTCCAATCCAAACAGTGTTTAAGCCTATTAGGGTTCGGATGATTTCATTCTCTCTCCAATTTCGTACACTGGCAAAGAAAAACAATGTTAATATACATAACAATATAGATTCTCTCCAAAAAATTCAACAGTGATCAAGGGCGAACAGAATCAACCCTCCTCCACTCAAAAAGCTGCCACCCTAAATGGATTAACTAAAGCAAAAGTTGCAGAGACATAAAGCTGCAGTATGTAACTTTTATATATATATATATATTTTTACATCTTTGTTGAAGCTGCCACTAGATCATGTTAATACAAGACAGATGATCTGTGGGGAAAAGTCTAGCTCCTCTGCCTTCTCAGTGCTAATTATGAACAGCCAGTTGGGGTTTTAGTGCTTTCAAACATGCATCGCCCCACCGTTGCTCTCTGCCACGTTACAGCTTCTTCAGCCAGATCCCGATACTCTCACTTCTGCCCTTGTATCCTTTAAATGTGCATTCAAGGGTATCGAGTGTGAAGTTTGTCCTAGTTCTCCACATCCAGCCTTCACCTGACCCTGGTGGATCTTAAAGTGGCTTTTCAGCCAAGTACGCATCCAGGCGAGTATCAGCAAAGCTTATTGCCCACAATTCATCACTGCATGTGACGTTTTGAGTTAAAAGGCGAACTTACAGCATGTTTTTTTGTCTTTATTGAAAATTGTTGCTTTTGACTGGGAACGGTGCATTTCTTCACACTGTGGTGGAAGCAGGAAGAATGTGGAGGACCTTGATCTTTTTATGTATTATCTGTCTCATATTATATAGACACAACATGGTGACAGTTTCAGCAAATACATAAAAAAATATTTCTTATAAAAGTTACTATCCCGGTAATTGGCTTCCTGTGCTATTCAGCTTAATTCAGGTCTCACTTGTGGCACAGACTGGGCTTTCTCCAATTGACTTGGATTCCCTGTGGCAGAATTTCTTCTGGGCTAAATAAATAGAAGTTGTTCTGAATGATGATGTTGATTTTCGGTGCTGTTTTAATATTGTAGTCCACCTGTAGTTTTAGCAATAGAAGCTGATGTAGTAAACAAAACTGTTCAGTCCATGTTGGTCACACTTCCAACTATTAAACTATCTTTAACAGCCGTCTCGTTAGGGTCGGCACGTCTCTCTTCATAGTGAATGATGGTTGTTTCACACTTTAGGGAATTTCTTTTAAGTTTCATAGTATTGAACTGGCACACCACATACATCACGTACAAACATTAGTGACGTGGTAAAGTGTAAAACCTCAACAGAGTCCACGCATCAATGGAGCAACCATTTCTCAGTAACAGAGATTGTCCAGACCCTCTGTAAGAAACAAAGCGTAGAATTCAGGGCTGCATTTTTACTGGACTAAAAAGTTAAGATACTGCAGCTTTAATTTTTATAAGATGTAAGGATTTTGAATCCTTAGTTTTCTCATTCACGTAAAAGAAGCAGTCACTTAAAACGTCTCATCAGACGATGTGTTCATTGAATTAAAAAGAGATTAGTTTATTAAATAGAAATCTGTAGAAAATGCAGGTAGAAGATAATATTTGTAGGAATGACTGATACACGCAAAGAGAAAACAAAGTACGATTTAAGATACCAGAGTTACCAGAAATACAGGAATACAGCTTGCATAACTCAGCAACAGGAGCAACAGGAAGTAAATGGAAAATGGTTAACAGAAAGAAACAATGGATTGTGCTTCGTGCCAAAACGAACCCGGACCAAGTGTTTACAAAGAGAAAGAATAATACCTCAACTTGAAGTACAAAACAAAAACCCAGAGGAAAATGTCTGTAATTCATGGACCAGAACTATAATTCATCTTTATATAGTGTGTTGGCATCAATGCAGTATTTGCTTGCAGTCTTATTACCTGGCCAGGTCAACATAATTCTCATAGTAGAAAGTCTGAGCTTCTGTCCAGGTTAATGTGTTATTATTCAAAATATAGGATGGTGATCCACCTACTGTACCTGTAAATATATAGATAAGATGTAAGAAATAAAATAATAAACTTTAATTGATGTATTATATTTCATCTATCTACCTATCTATCTACTTACACAAACTTCCTTGTTATTGTGCACTGAATGTCATCCCATAGGCCCAGAAAACCATAAAACTGAACACAATACTGTTGTCCAGAATGGTCATGAAGCCCAGTTCCTAAATGAATATTCTCCAGGACCATAGAAGCTGCTGTCATCTAGGGACCATTTCCAGCTTTTTGTTGTCTCATATAGAGACATATCCATGCCTTGCCTAAAACAACAAAAAGAGCAGAAAAACCCCAGAAATTTTATATTAAAACTCCATTGAAACATGTTTATAGTCACATATGACAGTTTCACTAATAATGAAAAAAAAAATGCTTTTTTTTTTTAATGATTGTATTGTCTACCTTTATTCAAGTTAAAAACCCACCTGTATAACTGGAGGTGAACAGCTTCACTAGAGGACAACAGTCTTTAAAGTCATTATGTGATTTAACTAATTGCCACAGGGACTGTAACGCAATCAAAATATGTGAACAGAAAACCAACACAATGTACTCAAAAATGTATAATTTAAACTAAAAACAATGTTAATATACAATGAAATTAAACACAACATACAAGGAAAAATAGTCTGTGTTTCCTTTGCAGCCGTGTTTTTTTTTCTCCTGTTTTTAAAACCATAGAAAAATAAATTTTCATAAATAAAATCCACAGAACTGCACAAGCTAAACTAAAAATAATCAGGTTTTAATAACAATTCCAGAAATGATGGATGTCGACAAAGACTGTACGGGAGATTATTACACTATATAATATGAATTGCTTTTTTGGAATGGTAAGTCAATTTACATACAGCAAAAACACTCCAAGATGGCATTATTTGCAGATAATTAGATAATTAATTCGTTTTCAAAAAAATCTTTTAGACCAATTACCGTATTTTTTGCACTATGAGCGCACCATACTATAAACTGTACCTTCAAATTTTTTGAACCCCCCCTCCCTGGAAACTTACATATATAAGCCACACTGGGCTACAGGACGCTGGTATCTCTGCCGCTCTCGGTTTCCCATAAGGACCCAGCAGAGGGCAGCAGAGGGCTGCGTCCTAATAACTGCTGAATATATTAAGGACGACTCCGGTTTCCTCCCACAGTCCAAAAACATGACTGTCAGGTTAATTGGCCTCTCCAAATTGCCCCTAAGTGTGAGTGTGTGTGTGCATGGTTGTGTGTCCTGTGTGTCTCTGTGTTGCCCTGCGACAGACTGGCGACCTGTCCAGGGTGTACCCCGCCTCTCGCCCGAAACGTTGGCTGGAGATGGGCACCAGCAACCCTCCCGACCCCACTGAGGGAAAAAGGGTGCAAGAAAATGGATGGATGGATGGATATTAAGGACGCAGTTCTCCGTCTCCAAATCCGGTTTTGTTCACACCGAATTTACGTGCAGCGGCTTTATTTCCCTCCTGTACTGCCAGATCGATACTCCTCAACTTAGAAGCTGCATCATATGAGTTTGAAAACATTTCTCTTTCGTGCCTGCTGATAGCATTTGCTTGTTCTAAATGAAAATTAGGCATTCTTCTTTGATTTCCAATTTTGACTTCCAATGATTCACTTCCTGCTAAAGAGCCCCCTGGTGCTTGAAGAAAAATCCACAGAAAAGCCGCATGTTCAAAGTGTAGGAAAAAAGTAGCATCTTATAGTCCGGAAAATACGGTAGGTGAAATTGGATCATTTCCACGACACACCTGACAATCACTCATGGTACACTAGTGTGCCGTGGAACAGTGGTTGAAAAACACTGTTTTAGGGAATGAATCGAGTTAGATTTCTAGTGTTGGTGTTGCATGTTAAAAATACAGTGTTATTTAAACATTTGTTTAGTCAAATTCTGTGGCGGAACAAGTCAGCATTGGGCCGGGGGGCGGGGCTAATGACCGGGTTCCTGTATGTGTACAGCGGGTGTACTGTACTCTTTTATGTACCTACCTTGTGAGGGGAGGGGAGGCATGGGAGAGCACGGACGGACAGACAGAAGGAAAGTATTGGTTAGTGTGTTTTACCCAGAAAATATTGGTAAAACCATGACTGGACAAGCCTACTATATAATTTACTGGGGGCCATCTCTTTGTTAATCTACATCAGTGCTTCTGATTCTCAATTCCATTCCTCAGGCCCCCTGTCCTGCATGTTTAGGTGTTTCCCTTCTACCACACACCTGGATGTGGTAGAAGGGACTCTGTGGGTGATTAACAGGCTCCTGCAGTACTTGATGGTCATGCAATCATTTGAATCAGTTGTTGTGGAATAGAGTCGCATCTAAAACATGCAGAGCAGGGGGGCGCTGAGGACTGGAATTGAGAAGCACCGATCTACATACACCTTGCTTTTACTTTACCTGGCAGAGTGGACAGTCTTTATTATGATGATCATTTAAATGCATATTGTATCAATAAGAAAATTTGTTTTATGTTCTTCCAATTAAGGACTTGGTTTATTACAGTCCCTGTGGCAAGCAGTTTTCTGCATGGTCAGCACTGAAGGTCATATTGTCTTTTAGAGGGTCCAGCCAACATCCCAGACAGGACAATGTTTTCTATCTTCTACATATTAAACCTCCAATATCAACATGAGGCAGCCAAGACTCTGGAGTTCATTCAACAGTAAAACCATTCCTATATTTTTTTTTACAATGAGCAAAATACAATGACATGGTTTTAAAGTTTTAAAGGAAGTTATGATTAACATTTGACAAAGTTGGTGATGTTTTCTCTTTACATAATTAAAAACGGCTTTATAAATTGTACCTGCTGTCTTCAAAATGCAGTGGTGGGAAGTAACGAAGTACAAGTACTTCGTTACTGTACTTAAGTACAATTTTCGTGTATCTGTACTTTACTTAAGTAGATTTAATAAAGGGTACTTTCTACTTTTACTCCACTACATTTTACAGTAAGTATCTATACTTTCTACTTCACTACATTTCTACAAAAGTGTCGCGTTACTCGTTACATTCCAGTCGCGTTGCTCTTTTTTCCTGTTAAAATGTGAAGTTCAGGGACTTAAGGTGGCGCCGTAAAATCCAAGCAATAACGTCACTTAGTGTCTGTTGTCACCCATCGGATCCACCTTTACTCGCACGCGGAGCTCCAAGACATGCGCAGTGGTTTCCTCTGAGCGTCAGTAATATAATAGCGCTGCATAAATCATAAGATATGGCGACATGTAAAATCAGCAGCGCTTCGCTTTCACAGATGGTGGGGACTTCGTCCAATTTTTAACGTCACTTGGAAAGAAAGCTTAAAGAAAGGTAAGCTCCGTGGACGTGATGCTAGCAAAGTTAGCTGTATTTACTGAAACACATGTTGCATCTGCGATGAAAAAAAGTTGTCACTCATGCGCTGAATTACTGTGTGGAGGTGTTGACTGAGGTGTCGCAAATATGGGACAATGCTGTGACCAAAGTGCAATATAGTAATATGAAATTCATGGACGATCCGATTCTTCTGGACGGATCTTGACCTATAGTGCAGAAGCCTCACTGAAAGCCGTTCTTTGTTCTTGTAATGCTCTGCGTACACTGCAGTAGCTATTTTATTTCATTAAAATATCTTTATATTTAATTGGCGAATGAGCATGCTCATTGCTCTTTGTTTTCGTCACCTGTCATGATGGCAGACGTTGCAGCAGGAAGGAGGATGTGAACAGTCACGGTGCTCCTCCTGCTTGGTTACTTGTTGCTTATTGGGCCTTGGACAGTGTTCATAGTTGAATGTTGTTAATTGCTATGTTTAATGGTGCAATTTCTGACATTGGCAATATGGGCAACCGCCCAGGGCGTTATTTTTTTAGGGATGGCAGGAGACCTCTGTGTATTGTGGCACAGAGATGAAAGCAAAACAGAATGAAGAAGAGTTTGAATTGTCACTGGTTAAATTTATTTCAGCTCTAAGTATTTAATATCTAGGTGTTTTTATGGGAAAGTAAATCTTTCAGATCAATTTGAGAAGCAATTTTGATAGGTGCACTTAATTTTATTGTCATGTAGCATGGGGTACTGGTTTTGATTTGGTCTTGGGTTCGGTGGTCTAGACTACAACTCTGCTATGAGGCCCCTTGGTTTCATTTCCTCCTCTGCCAGTTGGATTTCTTTCAAAATAAATGTGTGGCAAAAAAGTGAAGTTCATGCTATGTTAGGACAAGAGATGTTTCCATCCCTGAAATTATGATGCATAGTATCACATATCTAAGTCTAAACTATGTTACAGAGTAAACCCAATAAAAACATGCTTTATCTGTGGCATTGTTCATTAAAATGGCACATTACTGATGTATTAAAATTAAATACGATTGGTACACTTAATGATATTAGTGATTAGGCAATGCATTCAAGTATTTTTAAAAGCCAGTACTTTTTTTACTTTTACTTAAGTAGAATGTTAATGTGGTACTTTGACTTTTACTTAAGTACATTTTTGTCTGTGTATTTGTACTTTTACTTAAGTAAATTTTTTGAGTACTTTCTCCACCACTGTCAGAATGCCACACTATTTATATTCTCAGGATTTTCCCATTTTTGATTGTTTTTTTTAGTCGCTTCACTGGGATTAACACAGAAAGAGACACAAATGCCAGTCATGGGAAGATGGTATCCAAAAGACAGGAAAAGAAGCAGACAGTGAATGTGCAGGTTTCCACCCTCATCAAAAACCTGATGGATTTTGAGTGGCATCTCATTCAGGCTAGGTATTACTATTCTATTGGAAATCTAAGACTGTACTTTAAAAAATAGCATTACAGTTTTCTTTGCAGTAGCTTACTCATAAAGTGAATGCAGTAGTAAAACTAAATTTACAGTAAAAATACTGGAACTTACAGACGCCAGTATTTGAAAGTATATTTACTTTCACTGCTGTTTTTTACGGTGGTCGACAGGTACAAACACCCAGCAAACCCAAGAAAAATAAATGCAACAAAGAAGAGATGCAAAGAGCTGGCTGTTAATTCAGCGGCAACAGACATCTCCGTAAACATCGGAGCAATATTGCAATTAGGTGATGTGCTGATGAACCGAGCAAAAATGTGAGATTTATATACATTCTCACCTACAAACATTATTTAAATCATGTTGTATCACGGTTGCTAAGCAACATAATGCCGAGGTTGAGGCTAGGCAGCTAGCTGAAGACTACAGCTTCTCTCTGCAATGCTCTCAGTCTTCGAATAACCTCTCTTCCATAGACCGGGTTTTCTCAAGCCCATGAAAGAATAAGCTTGAAAGGATGCAGACCCTGAATTCGGACACGAAGCTCTAGTGGTCTGGAAAATTTCCGTTTTTAATTTTTAAATTTTTTTGCATCTCTTTTTTGTGGTTGTGGTCTTATTTGTTTGCGTCTTTTCTTTGGTGTTTGTTTTTCTCGTGTTTGCTGCGCATTTGCAGCTGTCGGCCACCGTAGTATGTTAACGATTCTGTTTTAGTTCTGCTGGGGTCCATATGGTTATGTGTATTTGTTGTAAGTTGCATTTTGATCCTTATTGTTATGTGTAGTGTAATGGGCTGACTCTACTGACTTCCACTCATATGTGATGGATCTGTCATGTGGGCGGGGGACCAGGGGAGCGGGAGGACCAGGACCGATGCTGATCTAGCAGAACACCGGACGAGGGGAGAGTTCTGTGTGTGTTAGCAGTGAAGCTATTCAGTTGAGTGTAACGGTTTGTTGGAAGCGTGAGCTGTAGCTTCAGGAATGGAAGCTCACTGTTATTTCTAATAAACCCTCTTGGCGGTACTACATATGCGGTGTGTTGGCGTCATTACAGTATTTACCGACAGTAAACCACTTTAAAAGGTAATTACAGGATTTGAAAAGGTAAATTTCCAGTAAAATAATGGTATCTACAGACACCAGTTTTTTGGGGGTTTTTTACTGTTTTTCTGAAAGAATGGTAAAAAAAAAAAAAAAACGGTAAATTACCATTCTGTCAAAAAACGGTAAACTACTGGCAGCTATAGATACGCCAGAAGTTTACAGATCTTTCACAGTATCTTTACCGTACTTGCATTGACGGAAATCTACTGTCAGGATTAATTACGGTACAACTATTGTGTATTAACTGTAAAATACTGGCGTCTATAGCTGCCAGTATTTGACTGTAAATTTACAGGATTATTTCTCAGAGCGTACGATTGGAGACCTGTTGCCTGTTCTAAGGTATAAAGTTACTAAAGTTACTGTCAAAGGACAGTAACTATTGGTTTGGTTTAATGGGGCAGATTTCTGCATTCACACAGCAGCTGAATGTGACCTATTTTATTTTGGCAGAGCTGTAGAGGAGTTCCTTCAATTGGGATGAAACAATTTAGCTCAATTCATCACATCACATCAGACTGGACCCAAATGCAATATATGAAGAAATGTACCTACTGGAATTCAGCATGCATTGTTTGATATAAAATGTTACCAACCAAAGTGTATAAAACATTATCAAATGGAATAGAGTACAGGAACATTTGAGTTTGGGGACACAACAAGAGAAGTTTAGAATAACAGAGCTAACATCCTGTGGGATTTCCAGATCAAGATCTATATATCTCTATCACAACAGGAACATAAAAAAGAAACAGGAAAAGCTAAAAAAAATGCCTTGGGCTCAATGAGGAAACTGCAAAGTTGAGGAATGTCGAGACTTTAGCAGGACAGCTGAGACTGGGACCTCAAAACCACAGAGAGGTTTCATCAGATTCCACCACAATCATCTGAGATCTCTTTAATTAGCACAACCAGCTAACAAGCTGTAGAACTGTTAAGGTCCAAGTATACAATGACATGGTGCTACAGTCTATTTTATATCACAACTGTAACTGATGCTGTAGATAATACTTTCCTGTGAAATGGATCTGTCATAGATAACTTGGGGAAAATAAAAGTAAAGGAGCATCTTACACAGTGTGTAGGTGATAGAGCAATCAAGAATAATGCAGGGTGTGTGTAGTTCCATTTGCCTTTGTACTTATTTATGGATATTTACAAACTTCTGTGTAAAGAAGATGAGACACTTTGCAATGCAATGTAGAAAGTATGAATGAAGCACCTTGTGAAAGAGCAAAAACAGTGCTGCAGTGTGGAACATGAGATAGGAACAAGATGTTTCTGAGAAACCAATGTTTTTGTTCTTCACACGGAAAGTTGTTTCTGCCATGCAGGGGCGACGGTGGATCAGAGGGCAGTAGTTCATGTATTTTAACAACAACAGAATAATATAATATCAAACTATATATGAAATCTAGCTAAAAATGTGCGGATAAAATCACTGAACATGTTTAGTTTGCCTCTGTGACTGCATTTTAAGACGGTCCAGTTTTTATGTCTTTGTCGCCCCCTGCTGGACTTGGTGGGGTGACTGATTTGTGGTCGCTTTGCCTTTTTCATATTTTAACGGATATTTCTGAGTAACATAAATTGATACATAGGAATCAAGAATTTTTTTAAAAGTGGATTATAATCTGATATTATTCCCCCTATATGTAATAGACTTTGGTTTAATCTGCCAGATTAAAACATTTGTTACTGCATGATTTGAGCTGGATTATTCTCTTATTTTAACCTCAACATTACCTTAAAGATCAGGTGAAAAGTGACACATACATGAATAAACATGTTGGCTTTTGGTAACTGATAGTCAACAATGAGGATGTGCTGAATCCTAACAATGAGCCTTTTGTCATGGCTCCTAGTTTTCTTCATACCGTTATTGATAACTCAGTTTGTCTATCTTGGATAAAAAGGGATATTTTATGAACTAATATAAGTACTTATTCTTTCAAAAACTCCTTAACTGTCTGTTCTTCTGTTGCTCTTCATTTGCAAAGTCATGTGGGTGGAACCAAATATTTCAACTGTCTAAAATAATCTGGCATGCAGAGGAAATGACTGCCTCCTCTGCATGCCATCAATGGTTTAATAAGGAAGACCGATGGTAAGATAGCAACTATTTGTTGTAATTGCTATGAGAAATTGAAAAAAGTTAATTAAATAACTGAATGTAATGTTTGTTTAAAGGTAAAGACACTTTAGTTTCACTTCTTTTTATTATTATTACAGTTTCTTGCTCTATAAACTACATGCTGTTTTCAGTTTTAACATTGCCTTCAAAGACACAAAATTACTACCATCATTAAGCTCAATAACAATCCAACACAATATATTTATACAAAAATCATTACAGCAATCCTGATTAACTGAACTGAATCTGGTAAACAAAAAGTCAGACACCTGAACCACTAGTGAGACAGAAATAGATTCACCAATGATATATTATTTAAACAATCTCTTATAAAAAGTTGTCCAAGTAAAATAAATGTTGCTGAAAACAATATATACAATTTAAGAGAACAGGCAGAAGTAAATATTCATCATTGCAACTGGGCTGATCCAAGACGTCGTCCTTGACTTTCTTCGTCTCTTATGGTTTGATGATGCGAATTTTCATGGAAAACTGTGATAAACCATTTTCTTTGAGGTACTGAAAAACAAAACAAACCATCTTATCACCAAACAATGGTTAAGGTCATTTAAATTTATGTTAAATAAGTAAAATCTACAAAAATATAAACATTTTCACAGGTTAGCCTCACCTCTGCTAAAACCTCTTCCATCTCTGATTCTGACAGTTTTCTTTGAGAAGTTAATTGTACTTTCATTCTAGAGACATAACCTGTTGACCCAGAAACAAATTATAAAAAGGTTAGCATTAAATTATGTTGACAAAATGTGATCATTTACATAAACATCTGTAGCATTTTCAACTACAGTTCAGCAACAAACAATGATATAACAATGTTTATAAGTATATTGGAAAAGGCATTACCACTTAGTTACCAGTAAGATTCATCTATGGGATTTACAAAATATGTTCATCACATTTTTTGCACAAAATCCTTCTTAACTAATGAGGTTTCAGTCTAATCAGTTCTTCCTGCTTTGAGCTCCTTTCAGGATGAGCTGTTTTAGGGCCTCTTGTCTCTAAATCCAAATAAGCTGCTGCTGGCCACGCCCCCAACTCAACTTTTACACTCGCATATGAAATGACTGCAAAGAGATGCTTAATTATACAACCGTACATCTTTGAAAAGCAGAAGTACAACCTCCTGCACAACCAACAGGAACGCAGCAAGTCTTTTCTCGAATGGAAATTCAATAGCTAAGTTTTCTCCAGCAGCCATTGTAAAGATCATACAGTGGTAAAACCAGCTGACCAAACATGCTGGAGCTCAGGCTGGGTTGCTAGGCGATGGGCCAGGCTTCACTGGAGTTGCTATGTACAGTTTGGAAAATGTAGGGCAGTGCCTGCTGATTTCTGATGTTACTTTCCAAACGTTTTAGAAACTTTTAATTTTTCAATTACATAAAACATTAACTTATTGGCAAAAACCAGCTGGGTGTTATATTTTTTTATTTTATTTTTTTAAGTGTATGGGATGTTTTTAGAAGCAGTTAAGATCCAATTGTAAGTACAAAAATGTGCAAAATATTAATTTTACATAAAGCTTCCCTCTCTATTTGTAACCTCACTAATCAGAGAAGTATCTACACTCAGGTAAGATAATATGTTGATATTACAGCTATTGGTTTTGGACAACAAATCTGTTTTTTTATGGAAAAGTGGCAAGAATGTTGGCTTATCAAGATAATTCCATGTAAAATCACTTTGATAGTTGACCACAAGAGGGCGCTCACTGGCAAAATGCTATGTGAGACACTTTGCAGGACAAAATCTCTAAGCTTGCAACCAGAACTACATCACAGGTTTTGATAAAATACGTTAGATTGTGCTTTAGATAAATGTTTAAAATTATTATTACCATTTACCCCAATATTACCAATGCATTAGTGTGTTGTTGTCGGAAAATCTCAAAGTGAACTATGTGAAATAAAAATGGAATGTAGGTTGAAAAAAGTGTTGTTCATTAAAATAATTGTAATTATTTTAGTCCTATGGAAGTTAGATTTTAGTGATATTTGCTTTTTTCATAATATAAGACTTTATCAAAATGCAACTAAAAGTAAAAACAGATTTCATAAACAGGTTTACTTCCGAAAGGGGAAAAAATAACTAGCAGGTAACTTACAAATGGATTTACTTACGTGGTTCTTTAGTTGAAAGTTGATCAGATTCCAGCATGATGGTGGTTTTCAACATAAAAATGAGAATATATATGGATGAATTAACACCAATCATTGAATCTATACTGTAAAAAACATTTACAGTAAAAAACAAGAAGATTTTAACTGTTAAGTAAAATATAAATCATCTAATTACTGTCTTAACTTTGTGACAGTTTAAATCTGAAATAAAAGAGTTTGGAGTAAAATCTACTTATTTGAGTTAATTAAAACTAAATAAATTTGTTGATATACATTTTGTCAGAGAATTTAATTATAATCAACAGTTTTTAAGTGAAAAGCACTTCCTGTGAAAATCTGCCTTCTAGCAGTCTGAGGACATTTCTGTAAAAAAATACTTGCCCATTGACTTGAGGAGAATATAAACATTCAACATACCATTTATAAATAAGATCTAAATAATAATAATAAAAAAACATCTAAATTGTTTGTCAAAATTGATTCTACTTTTATGTTACATACAGTCAAAAACAAACATCTTGGTACAATGAAAATAATTTGAAATCTAAATTTGTCAGAAGTATAATAATGATTTTGGTTTATAGTTTTGATAACTCACTGGCCTCTTGACTCTTAAATATATGGTTATCAATACTCAGTTTGTATCCATTTATACATTATAAAGAAGTGAATTATCTCACCAAGGAAAGCTACAAGTTGTACTCCACTGCTTCTGACGTTCTCAAACACAGAGTAGAGAGTGAATGTGTATTTGGTTCCAGCAGTGAGAAAAGAGACTGTGTGGTTCACTGGTCCATCTCCATCTGGTGCTCTGATTAATGTCTCTGTGCCGTTAAACTGGAGAACAAAGCTGGTGTTGATGTTGGTTTTATTCCACTGCAGGGTGATGCTGCTCTTATATTGTCCCGACTTTGTAAATCCTTCTGCATTTTGAGGAGCTAATAGAGAAAAAAGAGATACTCAGAAATAGCACAGCTTAGAATTTTTACATTTGGGTTTTCTTGTATATCTTTTAGTTGCCGGCATCTTAATTATTGCTTAATTATTGCCCAGGTCAATCAAACATATGGAGAGCAAAGGGAATTTATGATGGCTTTCTTCTGCCATTAAAGTTTTAAACAAATTATTCATCTTTTCATCACATTTTTTCACCTTACAAAACTACATCAAGTTGCTTTATGTTTCCAACCATCTATATAGCCCTCTTAGATATCTTCAAGTCTTTCCCAGGGTTTTCTCCCGTACCTCATGCAAATGACTCATAGTGCATCAAAGCTCAGTACTTTTGATGTAGAGAACTAGTGTCTCAGCTCTGATTGAGTTTCTCTTGCCTTTGAAGGTGAGCTTAGTCACCTAAACAGAAAGCTTGACCCAGTAAATGTTAAGCATATATTGAAAGTTTAGAGCAGTGGTTCTTAACCTTTTTTGAGGTACCGAACCCCCCAGTTTCATATGCGCATTCACCGAACCCTTCTTATTCCTCCTCCCCCCGCCGCCAACACAAAATACTTTGCGGTATTCTGATTTAGTAATGTAATTATATTAGCTGTGTTACCACCCCCACGCCACTAGAGGCAGTAGCAACCCCGAAAAGATGCGACTAAGGAGCAATTTTAGACTATAGAATTTGGTAAAAACGGTGAGTTTTGCCGAAAGACACAAGTTTAAATCCATGCTGAGAGTGGAACACCTTCAATCAGTGCTCCTCCGCAGCTCTTATTGGCTAAGCAATGTAACGTGATCCTCTGCAGCAAGTGATGGCAAAGCGGCGCGTCATCACGACTTTACACAAGTGTGTTTATCTCCGTGGCAGAGGCTCCGCCAAACCCCTGAGACCGACTCATCGAACCCCTGGGGTTCGATCGAACCCAGGTTAAGAACCACTGGTTTAGAGTGTTTGGATAATACTTATGCAGTTCACATGTTTAGAGTAAATTATCACATGAATAGGGCTGATTATATCTTGGTTGCACCTTGGCGAGAAGAAGACTGCCACAAACCTCCCAAAGAAGAGGCTAGCAATGTATGTTTAAATAAACAAACAACAAAGATTTTTGGTGCACATCATCTTTAAAGTGTCTAGTTATGATTCACACCTTTGCATTTACAAAAATTAGTGTGGTGTGTGAGCAGGATGTTAAAACATGTTGACGGTTACAATAGTGACTGGTGGGATAATACACTGCTCAAAAAAATAAAGGGAACACTTAAACAACACAATATAACTCCAAGTAAATCAAACTTCTGTGAAATCAAACTGTCCACTTAGGAAGCAACACTGATTGACAACGGGGACCCTCGTCGGGTCAATCAATGTTGCTTCCTAAGTGGACAGTTTGATTTCACAGAAGTTTGATTTACTTGGAGTTATATTGTGTTGTTTAAGTGTTCCCTTTATTTTTTTGAGAAGTATACATTAGACCTAGGTGTGCTTATTTAAATACATACCATATTCTTCCAATTCCTAACTTCTTCCTTTTAAATATTAATTTTGAGTGTGGTTCTTGATCTGTTGGACTTAGTGATGGCCAGACAAAGCATATAACAATACAGTTGTGAGAAAAATGGAATCCTTACTGATTTTGATAGTGGTGGCTTAGACATGGACTATATGGGGAAGATGGGCCATTTTCCATGCCTGGTTTTGAATGCATATGATCAGTTCATGGGAAAAGAGGATAATCTGACCTTTCATCAGTCATGTGGCACTCTGTTACCACCTGCAAAAGTTTATGATGAAGGGACAACTGTCTCTATGATGTACCCTTTAAAACTAAAGAGGATCCAAATGAGGTTCTGACACAAGATGAGAAACTGCTGATCCACTAGAAAAACAACAATATTTTCATAGTAGAAACAAAGATGAGAAAGAACTATACAGAGACTGATGTCAAATAGATCAATGAGCACATGAGAGGTGTAGACCTTCATGACCTAAACCCCTCAAGGTTAAGTGTCATGGTCAGGTCCAAGAAGTGGTGGTGGCCCATCTCAAAAGTGCTCTTGTAAATAGGGTGATGGTAGTTTAGGAGGCTGGAGTTTATCTTGTACCTGGTGGGTTGCCTGCTGGAACCCCCACTTTGTCTGTTAGTCATTGTGACCTTGATCAAGAGGACGATTCACCCACCATGCCAGCTGGTGGTAGTCAGAGGACCCGGTGGAGGAGCCGGTGTATGACTGCCTTACTTCTGTCAGACTGTGCCAGGGAAGCTGTAACTACAATATAATAGTTAACTGCTATCAGTCTGTGAATGTGTGTGTGAATGTGTGAATGACTAAATGTGGTGAAAAGCATTTTCAGGTCATTTGGACTTGATAAAGAACTATACAAGTACAGGCCATTTACCTTTCAGATATTATTTTACAAGGAATGATCGATTTGGTCATCATGGGTTGTGGCTTATTATCTTATGCAAAGGTTTGGTACAAGGCCAGTAGGTCATGGAAATAGATCTCAAATGGACACTTCTCTTCAAGTTATGATAAGATGTGACCAAGACACTTACTGGTCAGGCAATGCTAGAATCGTTTCCAGAGATGTTGCTTTTGCACCACCCATGCCTTGGAGAAATTCAAGGCTTTATTGCACATTGAGTGCTTCAAGAAAGAACATGGAAAGTAAGGAGGGGATGAAATAACCCAAAATTGAAGAATACCAAAGTCACCAAATGGTGAGAAGGAGCCATACAACTCTCCTTTGATTCCAGGCCTTGGGGTCCAGTATCCTGTAACTTTCAGGTGTGTTCCTGGTCCAACACACCTGAATTAAATGGATCACCTCCTCAGTATGTAGTCCAGTTCTCCAGAGTCCTGCTAATCACCTGATTCAGGTGTGTTGAAGCAGAGACGGATGGAAAAGATGCATGAACCCGGCCCTCAAATCCTGGAGTTGGAGACTCCTGGACTAAGTCTATTGAGTCTTACTGTATGACAGTGTGGCAAATGTTCATAATTTTCAGAAATATAAATGAAAGCCTCTACTGTAGATGTTATCTTTATGATTTATGTTACTGTGATGACACTACAACTGACTAAAGTTCAATATAAAACACTCAAGCACTCAAATTTACCTTGGTTTAGAATATACAGATAGTCAAATTTGTACTTTACAGAGCAAATGTTGCACTAAAGTAATGCTGTGGCAAGATATATTCCAATAAAGAAACAATGTTCACATATTATGATCATGTCTATTTGGAAAAAGCACTTTTAGCTCATCTTAGTATAAGAACACAATGTTATCCCACCGGTCACAATTGTGACCGATCATAAAACACAATTTTTAATATATTTTTCCACAATTTTTAAAATTATTTCCCTTTGAATAGTTCAAAGGGCTATCAATGGCATCAGATTTTAATATTTTCATGTCTGGGAAAAACTTGGGATTAAATGGGTTAAGGTGTTTGCATTGGGATCTCATTTTTACAATCATGATCCATATCTCACTATTACAGCATTTAATCCATCCATCCATTTTCTTGCACCCTTGTCCCTTGGTGGGGTCGGGAGGGTTGCTGGTGCCCATCTCCAGCTAACGTTTTGGACGACAGGCGGGGTCACCCTGGACAGGTCGCCAGTCTGTCGCAGGGCAACACAGAGAGACAGACAGGACACACAACCATGCACACACACTGTGAAGTCAAATCAGAAAAGAAAAATAAATAAATAAATAAAAAATGATGATGGGAAAAAAAAAGCCATGCGCTTCCACACGGACCTAAAAGAGGGACGGACAAGAAAAAAAAGAAGATGCAAGTGAAAGCCGCCAAACAAAGAGGACTGGAGTTTGCGGACTTTTGAATCACAGATCCTATCCAACCTGTGTACAACTGGATGATCTTTTGATGAGCAGAGAGGCAGCCGGTAAGAAATAAACTGCGTTGATATGAAATCGGACCGCAAAAGTGTCTACATTCCAGTTTGGCTGATCGAATCATTAGTGACAGCGAACTGAAGTGGTGGATTGCGGCGGTGACACTTGCCGTTCATTGATTGATGGACTTTTATGATTAAGTTGTTTGTTGTGTTGATGAAATGGATTTGGTACCAAGTTCAACTGTTAATTAATTTATCATCAACTTCAAAAGATAATTTAAAGCTAAATTTATAGTAAATATTTATTATTAATGTTGAGAAGTTATGTTTGTATGTTAAGAAATGTATGAAATGTAAATACAAATATTAACTTGAACTGCACTTTAAAGTTAAGTTTAAAGTTAACATAAGTTTAGTTACTTGTGTATTTAATTTTGATCACTTTGTTGCTTGGTATTTACCTATATAATTTGCCATTCCTTTTGTAATTGAGTGAAATTAATTTACACAGATTAGTAATTATTATTTTTTGGGTTTGTTTAAAGGTTTTTACCTGAATCCTTTGGATCAACGGTGAACATGTCTATACACTGAAATAAATGGAAGTAAAAGCAAGACAAACTGTTTGATCCTTCGAGTAAATCCCTGTCATCAAGAGTCTGCGTGGGGTCATCCATTCCCTTTCAAGTGGGGAAGTTACACAGTTTAAAAAAAAAGAACTTGACACACACACACACACACACACGCACACACACACACACACACACACCTAGGGGCAATTTGTAGAGGCCAATTACCCTGACAGTCATGTTTTTGGACTGTGGGAGGAAACCGGAGTACCTGGAGAGAGCCCACGCATGCACAGGGAGAACATGCAAACTCCATGCAGAAAGACTGGGAATCGAATCAAGAACCTTCTTGCTGCAAGGCAACAGCTCTACCAACTGCACCACTGTGCAGCCCCAACATTTAATCACCAAAAATAATTGTTGTAAACTTTGCTGTCCTTCAAATGAGACTCATGTTTCATATTTTGTTGCAGAGCAGGTTTAAGAGTAAACTGTAAAAGTGGTCAAACAAAAAACTGGATTATGAGAGAGAGGGGAAGATGTGGCAAAGTTCAATAAGCCAGGACTGAGGACGTATACGGGTCATGCGCTGTACCACTCCACAGCAAATAAACAATTTTTAATAACCTAGAGGCTACAGACTCACTGACTTCTGGCACTAAAATATCTTTGTTTCCTAATAAAATGTAAAGTCTTACCAGTAGCTGCAGTAATTTTGATGCCACTGCTCCTGACGTTGTCAAGAACAGAGAAGAGAGTGAATGTGTAGTTTGTTGTAGGAGTGAGAGATGAGACTGTGTAGTTTACTGGTCCATCTCCATCTGGGGCTCTGATGAATGTCTCTGATCCATTATACAGGAGAACAAAACTGGTGCTGTTGTTGATCTTGTTCCACTGCAGAGTGATGCTGCTCTCATCCTGAGCTGAAGTTGTAAAACCTTTTGCATTTGATGGAACTAAGATAAAAACAATACAAACAGTAACAGACAAATGAAACAGGAAAGTGTCAAAAAACATTTTGTTTTTACACTAAAATTTGGGTTTTGTAATTCCTTTAAATTGTTAAAAGCAAAACTTTCAGAAAAAGGTATTTTTTTCTGTGTTGCATAACATTGTTCTTCCCAACATATTTTTTCTGGATGTAAACTTAGGGATTACTTATGGCTGCTGAAACAGCAGAAATGAGATGTATTACTTGGTTTGAAGCAGACGAATGGCAAACTCAGGGTGCAACTTTCATCCGACCATCTTCCAGAGTCACTAAATGATCCAGCAACACACTGTTCACCAGATGGTGCATTGGGCTTGCCATTTGCCCAGTATCGAAACAGAGAGGTGCTGCCATCAGACCACAGCTTTTCCCGATACAGTCCAATCCAAACAATGTTGGCACCTACTAGGGTTCTGATGATTTCATTTTCTGCCTGATTTCGTACACTAGCAAGAGAAAACAACATGAATAAACCATCATCTTAAATACAGTACATAAGGAAAACTAATCTGTGTTGGGTTACTTTAGATTTTTCTGTTTCAAAACAAACACAAAAAGACAATAGCTGTGTTGTCTTTTGTTTGTTTCTGTTTTTAATACTCAAGAAAAACATAAATTGTAATAATAAAAAAACACAGTGTTTCATTTTTGCTTCAGCCATTAAATCTAAACTAAAATAATCAGTTTTTTTACAAATATGCAGGGGCAGAGCTATGGGGGGTGGGAGGCAGTGGTTAATAAAACCAGTCAGTGGTTACTATAACCACTGACTAGTTGTTTCTAGAGAGCACTGGGAGAAATCAGAGGAAATATATTTTTCAGATTACCTCTCATACCATACTGTCACAACATAATGACAGTTTTAACAAATATATATATTTATTTAAATGAAAGCTACATTCTGCAGCTTTAATTTCACTCAGGAGAGGACAGGTCAGGAAGGACG
Organism: Poecilia reticulata; assembly: GCF_904066995.2. Taxonomy (NCBI): domain Eukaryota; kingdom Metazoa; phylum Chordata; class Actinopteri; order Cyprinodontiformes; family Poeciliidae; genus Poecilia; species Poecilia reticulata. The sequence goes on along the minus strand of NC_088847.1, from coordinate 20,087,383 downwards.
TGGGTTAGAGCTGCTGCTGACTGACTCATCTGTTAAATGTGGTAAAAGGTACAAGGACAAGTTAAATATATGAATATCTTGGTAATTTCTTTCCTTAATTCATTAAATGCTATGGAGGCAAACAGTAGACTGTAGCTAAGCTAACTATGCTAAATGGTTGATAATCACACACAGTCCTCTCGGAGAAAAACTGAGTTACAAATTGACACTCTTACCTTTTTCTCTCTCCCTCTCTCTATTTCTTTGAAAACCAGATTTTATAATTTTTTTTAGTAGCATAGTAACTGCTACGGTCATTCTTGTCTTCCACTGACTGCTGCTGAACACCATTACCGTCATGTGCGCTAAGCAGGAACAAACCATTTCAGGCAGATCCACGGGGTGTTCAGGGCAAATATGGGTGTGAGCTTTCTGGTCTGGGTTTGGTAAAATTAAATTTTTTCTGCTAAAAACTATTTTAGAAAACACAATATGGTTAATTTTGTAATTGAAAGGGCCCTATTTTTTATTTATATGAACAAAAAAGAAAAATTGCAAAGGGTCCCCTGTCGGTCAGTAGTCCTGACAACTTCTTAAACTACAAAACAAAAGCCCGAGGAAATTGTTCTAACCCTCACCCCTTAACATAACATGTGTAGCAAAACAGAAGAATTAGTAAAATTAACCAAATTGGAATTTAAAATCTTAAATTAACCTATTAACATATTGGTATAAAGATGGGGCTTTTGTGATGTTGCAATATTTAAGCACTTTCTTAAATTAACTTATTAAACTTTAGAAATGGTGATATTTAGAAAGCTGTATTTCTAAATAAAAAACTCAGACAAAGGACTAAATGAATATCTTAATATAACTTTTCTTCACCTGTTAGAAGACCAAATTTTATTATATTTAAACTTAAAAGTACAAAATCCAGTTTTTAAAATATTTCTAAAAACATTAATGAAGTTGCAATTGTCTCAAAATCTCAGTCACAAAACTCAGGAATTGATATTTATTTTAAATTTATTTTTGCAGAAAGTCATTACAGGAAAAACTTCATACATAATTATGAATTTCATGTCTTAATATTTCTGTGGGAGTGGAAAAGAAAGTGGTTTTGTTCTTTTTTTAGTGGTATTTTTAAACAAATGTTTTCTTTTCGCAGGGGAAGAAGATTGATGTGTTCCTTATGAATTACTTGTAACATTTTTCGTCTATAAAATCTCAACCATTCATAGTTTATTTTGAAAAGGACATGTTAGTTCCTTGAGTCTTTCTGTCACAATGTAGCATCAGGCTTTTTTTCTATTTTATATGTGCTGTATGTTTGTCCTTAGCTTGATTTCTGTTAGCAAATTAGTGCCACTTTATACCAAACTAACTTTTAGCCACATAAAAGACATACATTGTATATTTGGTAACAGCTGATTATGTAATCTTGTCTCTAGATAATTAAATTGCAGGGAGAATTGACTGTAAGATTGTTAAATTCAATCCTAGTACATTTTAATGTGTATTTTTTGCCATCTTGGAAATATGACAATGTTCACAGAGCAAGCTGTGTCGGTTGCAAACAAAAGCAAATCAGTTTTCAAAAATAATGAAATAATTTTTGTTTCACTCTACTGAACATGTGTGATTACATTGAATTTTGCTCTGTATTCAACAAGTCATCATAAAATCTGTTTGAACAGCCAAATATCTCCAGTTATGACTTTGTAAAGCAAAAATACCTATGAGGTACATTTAAAATGAAAAGGAAAACGGGCTTTGCTAACAGGAAGGCAGCAAAACCTGTGGTGAATGCTAAGACTAGTTAGCACAGCCACAGGTAACAGTGAGTAAATGGTTTTACTGTAATGGTGAATTGTTTCTCCGCTGTTGGCACATTTAGCAGTTCATTCATGAGGAGTTGATTGACGGCGCTAAGATGCTCCTACTGGCCCTGATTGGTTGTTTGTCATTGGGCACGGTGCATTTCTTCAGACAGCAGTTGAAGCACAGGAAAAAAGCGGAGGATCTTGATCTTTTTACAGATTATCTGCCTCATATTAAACTGTCACAACATGACAGTTTCAGCGAATACATAAAAAAATGTGTCTTATAAAAGTTACTATCCTGGCAATTGCCTTCCTGTGCTATTCCTCTCGATTCAAGTCTCGCTTATGGCACAGACTGGGCTTTCTCCAATTGACTTGGATTCTCTAGTACAGTGGTTCTTAACCTGGGTTCAATTGAACCCCAGGGGTTCGGTGGAGCCTCTGCCGCTGAGGTAAAGACACACTTTTGTAAAGTCGTGATGATGCCCTGCTTTGCCACTCTCGCTGCAGAGGATCACGTTACATTGCTTAGCCAATCAGTGCTGTGGAGGAGCACTGATTGAAAGAGCTCCACTCTCAGCATGGATTTGAACTTGTGTCTTTAATTACTTCAGCAAAGCTCAGTTTTTACCAAATTCTGTAGCTTTCGGTGAACTTCTAAATCTGCTCCTTAGTCGCATCTTTTCGAGGTTGCTGCTGCCTCTAGTGGCGTGGGGGTGGTAATACAATTAATATAATTACATTACTAAATTAGAATACAGCAAAGTCTTTATTATTTATTATTAATTTTTCATTCTCTTAAGAATGTAGAGCTAATTAAATAATCTAAATAAGACCTTAAAGTGGTTCCAGTTTCTCTCGATGGCCAACTTGTTGAAACTGTAACAAATTTTAAATACCTTGGGTCGTTGGACAGTCAGCTCAACTTTGCTGAAAACACTGGCTATATTTTGAAGAACTGTTCTCAGAGACTCTACATTTTAAGAAGACTTAGTGATCTTAGGGTGACCCAACTAGACTCTAGTTGGTCACCCCTATGTCTTGAATATGGAAAAAAAATCATTTTATTTATCACTACAGAAGGGTTCAGTGAATGCGCATATGAATCTGATGGGTTTGGTACCTCAAAAAAGGTTAAGAACCACTGCTCTAGTAGAATTTATACTTTACTAAATTAGCAAACAGAAGTTCTGAATGATGATGTTGATTTTCGGTGCTGTTTTAATATTGCAGTCCACCTGTAGTTTTAGCAATAGCAGCAGATGTAGTAAACAAAGCTGTTCAGTCCATGTTGGTCACACTTCCAACTATTAAATTATCTTTAACAATCGTCTTGTTAGGGTCGGCATGTCTGTCTTTATAGTGAAGGATGGCTGTTTTACACTTCAGTCAATTTCTGGTGAGCTTCATAATATTGAACTGCCACACTACCTACATCACAAACATTTACCCAGTCACTTTACTTGTGACTTTCAACAAAGTCCATGCATCAATGGAGCAACCATTTCTCAATAGCTGAAAACACAGACCCTCTGTACGAATCAAAGCATAGAACTCAGGGCTCGTTTTTACTGGGCTAAAACGTTAAGATGCTGCAGCTTTAATTTTTCTGAGATGTAAGGATTTTGAATCCTTAGTTTTCTCATTTACATAAAAGTAGCAGTCACTTAAAACATCTCATCAAACGATGTGTTCATTGAATTAAAAAGAGATTAGTTTAATAAACAGGCAGCTGTAGAAAAAGGAGGTAGAAAAAAATATTTAAAGGAAAGACTGATACACGGAAAGAAAAAACAAGTACCAGAGTTACCAGAAATATAGGAATACAGCTTGCATAACTCAGCAACAGGAACAACAGGAAGTAAATGGAAAACAGTTAACAGAAAGAAACAATGCACTGTGCTTAGTGCCAAAACAAACCACCAAGTGTTAACAAAGAAAGAATAACACATCAACTTCTTAAATTACAAAACAAAAGCCCAGAGGAAAATGTCTGTAGAATTCATGAACCAGAACTACAATCCCTCTTTATATAGTGTGTTGGCATTAATGCAGTATTTGCTTACAGACTTATTACCTGGCCAGGTCAACATAATTCTGACGGCAGAATTTCTGAGCTTCTGTCCAGGTTAATGAAATGCTACTCAAAACATAGGATGGTGATCCACCTACTGTACCTGTAAATATATGGATAAGATGTAAGAAAATAATAAACTTTAATTGCTGTATTACATTTCACCTATCTATCCATCTACTTACCATTATAGCACACGAACTGCCTTGTTCCCATGCACTCAGCGTCATCCCATTGGCCCAATGAGTTAACACTAGAACCATAAAACTGAACACAATGCTGTTGTCCATAATAATCGTCGGGTTGGCCAGGATGCCAGTTCCTAAATGAATTTTCTCCAGGACCATAGAAGCTGCTGTCATCTAGGGACCATTTCCAGCTGTTTATTATGTCATCGTAGAGACCGATCCATGCCTTGCCTAAATAATCAAAAAACATGTTTATTATATATAGAAGCTTCAGTAACATGTTTACTGTTATGTAAGACTTTCAGTAATACTGATAAAACAATGCAGGGTTTGTGTTTATACATTCATTTTTTCAAGTTAAAAACTCACCTGTATAACCGGAGGTGGTACTTAGAAAGTCATCAACATCAGCTGTGCTTTCAATGGTGGCCAGATCAGTGTAGTCCCGTCTGCAGACGCTCTGAGCTTCTGTCCATGTTAGCGAAGTGTTCACAAAGTAGTACTGATGGCTTTGGGTGCTAGCAACACTGAGCAGGGCGCCTGAAATAAAACCCATTAAACTTTAACAGCACTGAATTACAGGCATTGCATTAATCTTCCTTATTTTCTCCAAGTGTTTTTTCTGTAGAAAATGTCAGCAAAAATAGTGATTAAAAGCATTTAATCAGCCTTGTTAGCCAAGCTAAAAAAAAAAAAACTCAGTTACATTTTGTTCACTATCAATGTTGACATTCAGGTCTACAATTCATCATAAGGTCCTTCTAGAATTTGTTTTAATGTAATTTCTGTCACCTGTGTAGTTTAAAAAGCCTTGGTAAGCAGGAAGGAACTGCAAAGTAACCTTCAAAGCAGGTTTGTTCATCTCCAGCGTTCTGGCACTAATACACATAATCGGTTGATTTACCTTCTTTGCAAATTAAACTTCTGTGTTAATAAATTATTAATTCAGTTGTTTTTAATAATGGAAAGATGTAAAACATGGTGGACAGCTTCACTAGAGGTCAGCAGGCTTTAAAGTCATTACATGATTTAACTAATGAAGTTGTTAGGAGAAAAACTGCCAGCACAACGCAATCAAAATATGTGAACAGAAAACCAACACAATGTACTCAAAAATGTATACCATATTTTCCGCACTATAAGGCGCACCTTCAATGAAAGGCCTATTTTAAAACTTTTTTCATATATAAGGCGCACCACATTATAAGGCGCGTAGAATAGATGCGACAGTAAATGCTGGAGTTGTGCTATGCATCCACTAGATGGAGCTGCACTAAACCGAATGTCAACAAAACAGTCCAACTCCGGTCGGCGAGGAGAGCCTTCTGCGACTGGGCCGGGGCGTGGCCGGACAATGGTCACCCTTCTCCGTTCGCGCATAGCATGTTCGTGGAGAACGATGTGCTAAATGACCTGCAAACGACCTGATTATCAGCAAAGTTAATGTTTTGGAGTAGCCATCACAAAGCCCCGAACTAGGCACAATAGAGAATCAATCAATCTACAAACAAAAAATGCTCTACTAGACCTATAAAGAAGAAATGACCAGCAAGTTATGGATGGATATGCAGAACAGTTGACCTTTGTCATATGGTCTCAAGAGTGATTCTAACAAATGGTATGAAAACGCATGTAAACATCTGAACATGATGAATTTAAGAAAAAGAACTATTAAGACAAAGACAGACAGAACATGTAAGCAGGTCTCTCCTGGGATTTGAACCCAGGAAAATGTAAAAAAAAAAAAAGGGGTCTCAGAAGTCACAGTAAGAAAACAGACAAAGAGCCCAAACAGAATGAGCCTGTAATCCATCAATGAACGCTTGAGATAAGAGTATCCAGATCATTTCTAAATCCAAACGTTATGGATGCATTTTACAACATAAACAAGCTGATGAGCTTCAATGCTATAAGGCAAATATAAGCAAAGTATTGAGATGCTTTGCATGTTTAATGGTATTACAGGTGGATGTGGCATCCATTATACTGTCAGCACATCTGACAGTACAAGAATGAGGATGAGCATAATTTTAAAATATAAGGTGTCACAAAACAAAGCAGAAGTTATGATGTGCAGGTGCTTAACACTGCTATAGTTCATAGAAGTTCACTTTGCATTATTAGGGCTGTTTCATTAAAATCTGTTAAGATTATAGTTTGAGAGACTAAAAGGTCTCTCAAACTATAATGAACAACACAGGAAATTGTACTTTGCTTGTTTTCACTCTGAATGTCAGAGAGACATATGGACACCCATATCCCTCTGATTACCAGTAGTTCATTTTTGTCCTCCGTAGAGGACATTTCTAAACTTGAATATCTCCCACCCCCTGCATTCTACTGAATTAATTCCTTTTGGTATCTAGAGAGGACATTTAGGGCTTTTCAATGATACCACATGTGAAGGGGTGGGGCTGGAACAATGAATTCAATAAAAAGTTATGGCAAATCGGACATTACGCGCATGAAACTTTTTTTCCGACAACATTGAATGCAACACAATGTAACCTGACACTCACTGCTAAGGCTGTGTTTACACTGCAGCCTAAAGTGACCCAATTCCGATTTTTTTGACGTAATGCGACCTGTATCCAATCTTTTCATGGCAGTGTGAACAGCACAGGTCGGTTTCTTTTTAGAATGTGACCCATATCCGATACATATTGATTCAAATGTGACCCAACGTACAGGTCACATTCATCCGAACTGAACGTCACTGATTCTCAACAAATCTCACTATTCTGCGTCCTGATACGTGCAAGCAGGAACAAAAACAACAACCATGACGGACTATAATGAAGATTAAGTTGTTAATATGCTGCTCCGGCCGCATAACAACTTCAAATATATAAGCTAAGCTCCACCGTTAGCCTCCATGTTTACTTCCGCAAACACTGAGCACTTCTTTTTATGGCGGATGGCAGAACACTGAGAATGCTGACGCTATTGCGCCCTCTACTGTGCATGCGGGACACTTTCAGGTCGTTTGCCCGTTTACACTGCAGAACACATACAGGTCGCATTTACTGGCAGTGTGAATGGTCCTGGCAAAAAAATCGGAATTGCCAAAAAAATCGGAATTGAGTCACTTCAGGCTGCAGTGTGAACGCACCCCAAGTAGCGGGCATTGATATGTTACTGAACTGGACATTACGTGACTTATCGTAAGTCACACATGCGCCATTGCTGTCCATTGAGTCAGGGATATCGGTGGTCAGGAAAATACTACAATCACGCAAAGAATCAGAACAACGGACGCAATGTTTAGCAGTTAATTCAACCATAGATAATGGTAATAAGGGCTTCAGATTTCACAGGTGAGGAAAACGTTTTAATTTAAAGAAAACATTGAACAAATGAGCAGTGGGTCAGTTATGCTATCCTAACTGTTGCTGGCCTGCTACTGACTTTGAAAACCTTAACATGTGCTGCGCAGTTCGGTGTGTTTTGGTTCCGTTAGCAATAAACAACCAGCCCACTACGTCATCAGTAGAGCAGCTGTTTAAATCAGCTAATCAACCACCGCTGTGCTCAGGCGAAAACTTATTAATAATGACAATATAGACATTAAGCCTGACAGCATAATGTAACAGACTGGATGTTCTGTTTTAGTGTTTTTGCTACTTTTTTGTGTGGGAAATGTTTGTTTTTTTGGTGTTGATTCCCCTGATCGGTAATCTCTGCTCTATGTGCTCATTGAGCTGTTGTTTGTCGGTTGCCATGGCAACGGGTCGTGTGTAATGCCGACACACAGACAGTGGCGGAGCTAGACTTTTAAAGATGGGGGGGGGGCCAAGGGGGGCCAGGACTACCTCTGGGGGGGCAACATTTAAAATGTGTGTGTACATCTATCTATCTATCTATCTATCTATCTATCTATCTATCTATCTATCTATCTATCTATCTATCTATCTATCTATCTATCTATCTATCTATCTATCTATCTATCTATCTATCTATCTATCTATCTATCTATCTATCTATCTATCTATCTATCTATCTATCTATCTATCTATCTATCTATCTATCTATCTATCTATCTATCGTCCTGCAACCTTTACATGTGTCTCTGCTCAAACACACCTGGATCAAATAAGCTGCTCATTTCCAGCCTATTGCAGAGATGAATGAATGCTGGTGAGGAAATTCAGACATTTTGGAGCAGAGGTGAATCTAAAGGTTGCAGGATGGTAGGTAGCCCTTGAGGACTGGAGTTGGTGACCCCTGGCCTACTGGATCATTTCAGTGGAGATTTCAGACTGTGGCAGGAAGCCGGAGTGCCCGGAGAGAAACCTGTCAAATCTTTTACATTTTGTCCCATAAATTTAAATCAGACACATGTTTGGTCCCAGTCAGATTTCTCCAGCTCAAAATGATTACTAATTAGATCTTCTAGGATTCTTTCTTCTTCCGATGTTAATATTTGTAGCTCCTTTCCAAAGGGCCCTTTGTCTTCTTCCAGAGGAGGGCTGGAGAAACTAACCTCTGGTGTCTGATCACTTCTTTCGTAAATGTAAATGAAACCGTTGTTGATCATGTCTTCACTGCAGTCGCTGTCTGCAGTGAAGACATGCTCGTTGTCTGCCTTCACGGTTCGTTCTCCCTTCATTAAGTAACAGTAAATGTCTGTCTGCTTTGGATCCCCACAGATGACGGAGGACAGGTGGTACGTCTCCGTCCCACATTCTGCAGGCACATCGATGGTCTGAGTGGCTTTTGTTCGGTATTCCCTGGTAAACCTATGCAGAAAAAACACCAGGACCTTGTTATCGGTCAGACAGTGTTTCTTCTGCCAGGGTGACCCGCAGCCTGAACAACGGCGTTTGCACGCCAAATCCAACCAGTATTCAAGCAGTATAGAAATACTGGTTGAAAATAATACTGGTGGAAGTGAAATGAGGGCGCCGTCGTTCAGGAGCCTGAGGGAAGTGGCTCCACAGTTAGAGCAGGAGTCGTTGTCGTACAACTCTCTATCTGTGTCGCCGCCAAACGAATCCAGCCAGACCAGCACAGACTCCAGCAAACTTTTTGTGTCGAAATCCTTTCCCCCGCCTGATGGCAGCTTCTTCTCCCTCAGCTCCATCAGAACTGGGGAAAGGTCTTCCTGACTAAAATGCTTGCCGGGCTGGCGGACAGCTGAGAGGAGGAGACTCCCACAGCAGGGATGGACGATGCCTCCAGAAAAACCCTTTCCTGAGCGAGACACCGCTTGGTGACGCTCAAGTTTAGGACGCTCTGGAAGGCAGCGTTCACCCAGCTGTTCTGGAGCTCATTGGAGAACTTGAAGTTCTCCTCCTCTTGTCCTGGTCCTGCAGATGTCGTCCCTACATCTGGCAGATCTGAGCCAACGCCATCCACTGCATTAACGTCAGGGGAACAGGAAACCTCGACAGCAACAGAGACATTTACATTTAGAGCTGGTTTTTCGGACAAACAAGCAACTCTGTTGTGTTCTGAAATACAACGATCCCCGTCCGGGAAACGTTGTATTTCAAAGGACCCTGAGAAAGTGGCCTTCAGAGGACTACTATCCTGTAAGGATGGGACCAGCGAAACCAAAGCTTTGGCTGTCACTTCAGCCACAGCTTTGGCTGCGAGATCAGCCGCAGACCAATCTTCCCCAGCCGGGTTAGATTTTTCTGCGACTGCAGTCTCACCCTCACGTTGTACCATCGTTTCTGAACAAACCTCCCCAGCCGGGTCGGTTTGTCCAGAGACAGTACCATCGTCCTCTGTACTGTCTCGTTCAGAGGACGAGATGGAGTCCGAGGTCCCAACATCCAGCGAACAAACCTCCCCAGCCGGGTCGGTTCGTTCTTTGGAATTGGATGGAAATCCATTCCAAAACAGATCGTCCTCTTCATTCTGATCGTTTTCTTCGTTGCCATCCTTACCTGGAAAAAAACGATCGCACACTTTCTTCATCCCAGTCGTCACGGCATATCCGATGCCCCAACCAACCGGGAATATCAGGGGAACAAGCGCTGTCGCAAAACTGAACATTGTTGCTTTACACAATTGTGAAACTCCAAGAAATGTAGAAATGTCTGGATCCTGACTGATGCTTAGAGATTCCAGCATTCAAGCATTAGAACTTCTTTGATCTACTGTGATGTACATAATGTCACCTATGACCTCATCAGTGAGCTCACTGGACTTCTGGTGCAACGCCTTGCTTCTGATCGTTGCTATGGAAATGATCAGCTCAGCTCTGCATGACTCAAGCTGGCATAAATATTTAAATAAAACATTATAATTTTTATTTTACATGAAGAGATTAAAGGATTTGTATATGATTTAATTTTTGCTTTTGTGGTTTTCCATACCTGCTGTGGTATAAATGTTCTGAAGCCTTTTTCCACTATAATTTTTAATTACAATTACGGAAATTTATTAGGATTATTAATGTATTAATAATTGCACAGTGCTAGGAACAGTCTGTGACTTATTATATTTATTTGTATACATTTTCGCAGACAATTTAATGCTGTGACTATTTTACGAAACATAAGAAACAACAGGATCCAGCCCTGCACTTATACATCATTTTATTGAGGTCCAAAACTTAGAAGTTCTTGTCTTGCGTCATTCAGGAGTCTTGGGTATAAAAGGGCTTCATGATTGTATTTCAAAGGCAGATTTCAAGAACAACTCGGGCAAGAGTTTGGGTCAGACTGTGCTATTCCGGGATGTTGAGGTGTGCAGGAATATATATATATATATATATATATATATATATATATTATAAGTCCCTATGTTACGGAGAGAAAGCTTCTTCAATCAAGACAGGGCTCGGATGTCTTTTACTGAACATTTCTGTTCAGTTTTTATTGAGGAGAAAACGGCCCATGCTGATAACGGCAACAGCTGTTCGTTACCTAGCAACTAAAATCAACAGAAGCAAGACAGTGACAAAAGACAGAACCAGATCCTGTTAAGCATTCTTCAAAATAAAAGACTTCCTCTATCCAAATAAATCACACTTAAATATGTTTCACTTCACCTTTTGTAATTATATACAATCATGTTCAATTCAATTAATAATAATCATCATGTAAATTTGGTTGACATATAATTGTAAATCAGCCACTTATCATGCAAATTATACTTAACATATAAGTGTAAAGACCAGTGGCGGAGCTAGACTTTTAAAGTTGGGGGGCCAAGGGGGGGCCAGGACTACCTCTGGGGGGCAACATTTAAAATGTGCGTGTACATCTATCTATCTATCTATCTATCTATCTATCTATCTATCTATCTATCTATCTATAATTTAAAAAAAATAACCAAACTGAATATTTGGTTAGTTTTTAAGCCCCTCTGTCATTTGACATGTTATAATTAACACCTTTGACTGCAGCACATGGAGACATGATAGACTTTATGCAGAGTTCATCGCAGAGGAAACTAAAATCAATCAAATAAAAGATCCTTTCTGAATATCATCTCATGGACACTGAACTAAAGGCGTCTTTCTGACCGGGAGCTGACAGCGTGTTGAAGAGTTATGAACACCTTGGTTAGGAAGCTCTGGTTTGACAGGTAATTTGACAGGTAACAATATTTCGGGTCGGACCAGAATTATTTGCCTGATGGAGGTTCGGGCTTCTAATGAGTTTACATTTAAGGAGTTTGCAGCACACAGAGAAAACCTAAAGAGAACTTATTGTAGTTTAAATAGATGAATAGCAGCTGACTGTTGAGAGAGGAAAGAAATTAAAGTGCAGATCCGTTAGGCAGAAACAAGCGCAGAGCGCTGGGCAATAAATGCTCCACGGTTACGCTCCAATTAATCACACATGAGATGACAAACGCCAAATATACAATATATAGTTACACTGCTTATGTTAATGGTGTTTTAAAAACAAAACCAGTAAAAACTTAACCTAGTTAATATGCCAGATTCCCTCCTCAGCCTCGTCTTGATGAGAACAGAGAGCAGTTCCCTGGTTTCTGTCCAGACTGTGATCAGCTGACCACTTGGTGCGCAGACAGTTTCAACTTTACGCACAGAGAACATCGTGGAGCTCATTATTAATCAGACTAAGAACAATATCAGTCAGAGAATCACCTCTGATCTGGACGCTTTAACGGACCAGAGGCTTTGGAGTGTCCAGCAGCTGATCCGCTTCTGCGGAGTTTTTCTCCCGCTGAGGGATCAGGAAACGATCAGAGTTCTGCCGTCTTCTAATCACATAATTTCGTGAATTGTTACCTGATTTCAAAAACGTTCTAGCAGAGAAATAATAAATGTTTCGTTTGATGACTACAAATTGAAAATAAAATTATTTTTTTCTTTGACGGACAACGAAAAAACTCTAGCGCCACCTCTGATCCAAACTAGGAACATTGTCAGCCCCTCTTCGGTTTTTTCTTTTTTTTGCGGAGGATCAATAAATAACTTATTGGTGTTTTACAACCACCAGGTATGAAGTGCTTTAGCCTTTGAATTGCACCACAGCGCAGCACAACTGAAACACCCAGGAGAAGAATATCAGCTTGTTGTTATGAGTATAAAGGAGGCTGGTATCGCGCCTGATAAAAATCTATTTATTTATGTCACATGGACTTATATAAAGTTTTATACATTTTCTTTTGATATATTTATTATTGTTTTTCTTCTTTAGATATTAGGTTGACTTAGAATGATTCCAAATAATGTACAGGAATAACCTGGTGCTGTTACATGTCAATCATCTGGGGGGGCCACTGGGGGGGCCAATCAGATGACAGGGGGGGCACTGGCCCCCCTGGCCCCCCTCTGGCTCCGCCACTGCACACAGAGCGAGAAAAGGCAGATTATAAGTGGTTGGAGCTATTTTTTCTTTATTTCTTTATCCATTTGAATTTTATTACTTTATTCTTACATTTCTGTTTTTTTGTATTTACATAGTTTATTTGTAGGTTCATAATTGTTGATTTTATTTATTTTTTTGTTTTATTATTTTCTTATTTGTTTTCTAAATTTAGACAGGAAGTAATGTGGATCATTTCACATAGATAAGTGCAGGGGCCTGGAGAAGGACCAGCAGGCATTTGGGTTTGGAGCCGATGGTTTTTAAGAGTGGTAGCATGTGAATAAAAGAAAGTTTGATGTCTGTAATTGTTTGGTGAAAGAGGAAAATAAATCGCCAAGAACAATCAATAAGTTTGGACATTGAACCTTGTTTTGCCTGTGTCGAGAATCATGACCCCAGTGCCTCAGTAGTGGCTTGGTGGAACTTTTATTGGTTCTTTGGCTTGGTGAACAGTCAGAAGTGGTTCTGTCTAGTTTGGTTCTTCACCTGTTTATCAGCTTTAATTGTACCTTTATTGCGGCGCACTGCAGCCGCTGCAATTCCTAAAAACAAGCGACAAAAACTGAGCTAATCCCCTGTGTTCACAAAACGTGGTGATATTTATAACAGCCACCCACCCAGACCCCCCATAGCTCCGTGCCTGGATTGACCAATATAAATAGAAATTCACCCCTTCTTGACAGAACTATCAGAAACTAAACTGTTTATAGATTTGTATCATGGAGAATTTATCAAACATCAGTTTTCTAATCTTTATTTTAAGTCATACTTAATAGACATATCTAATAACAAATGATGGCGCTACTAATATTTTTGTGACAGATTTCTCCTTGTCCTGTATTGGGATAAAATGGTTTTCTGGACACAATGTATCACATAGCGACCAATAGGCGCTGTCCAGTCCAGTAATACATATCAATTAGCAAGAGTATGAAAGACATAAGAATAATTACCTATACTACGTTAAGAAATTGTATTTAAGCCTCGGTGCTACATGAAGCTCATTTTGAAACAATGCAAGTTAAAAACAATATATATTTAGAAATTATTAATATATAATATATATATTGCCACCCTGCCCCCCTCTTACCACCCCATAAATATTTTTGTAGATTCACCCCTGCGAGGACCCAACGAAGGACAGAGACAACAGATGTGGTTAAATAGGTTAAATACGCAAGAAGGGTAATCAGGGAACTGGACACAGCTGGGAGCAATCAACAGGGAAGACAGGACAGGAACAAGACTAAACACAGAAAATCTCAAAAATAACTACACAGAAAACACAGAACATGACAATAACCAATGCTGTCATTCACAGGAGACTCATGTTTAAGTAATTGCAGCAGGTTTTAGAGTAAGTTAAATGAGAAAATTATTCCCAAAATCTTTTCTCAATTTTGGTTTAGGATCCTTTCAAATGTTTCATAATTTCTGTTTTCTTGAACGACCAACCAACAAACTTCAGATACAACTGACAGATTTCTGGTGTGAAAAAGTTTCTCTTTCATAATAAGATGTAAATTCTTACCAGCAGCTCCAGAGACCAATGAAGCTGTTTGGAGACAAACTGACATCAAAACAGAAACAAAATATGAAAACAGCAGATCAATACATTTAAAATTAGACATTTATATATGTTGCTTAATCCCAGCATAATGAGAACATTTTTTTTTAATTTAAACACGTTAACTAAAATTTGTATGCTGTCAACCTGTTAAAGAAAACTCAGAGGAGGATGTCATTGGTCTGTTAGATCAGTTGAGTATTTTAAAACACACTGCTTGTGTGACATTATGTGTGTCCACCAAGGCTGCAGGAGAAAGCAAGACAAGGAGACAGAACATGGAAGCAGGTCTCCCTGGGATTTGAAACCAGGAGTTTCTTACATTGAGGTGAAAGTCCTAATCGTATCCACATGTGGAAAGTTAAGATATTTTAACTTTCGTCTTTCTCTGTCTCAGTTTTCTTACTGTGCAAAAATGTAAAAAAAAATAATTAATTATTAGAAGCCAGAATAAGAAAACAAACACAAACCTGTGAGCCCAAACAGGATCAGCCTGAAATCCATCAATTAAACCTTGAGATAAAATAAAGTATCCAGATAATTTCTAAATTCAAACAATGCACTTCATAACATGGACAAGCTGATAATGAGCTTCAAAGCTGAAAGACACACCTAAAAGCTTGAGCTTCTCTGCATGTTTGAAGTCATTACAGATGGGTGTGGCTTTCATGGGAGAGATGCATCTTTACAGCCTCCAGGATGTGAGGAAGCTGAAAAGAATAAGGAAATGATAAATGCAGAAAAGTGTCATTTGAATTACTGCTGTTTAACATTTCTACATTACATAGAATAAGTTGTATTATTGGGTTGGTTTTAATGCCAACATTACAGTTTGTGAGACTAGAAGTTGAGTGTCTGACCAGGAGGTCAGCAGTTTAGCAGAACCACAGGAGACTGAGCTCTGATCATGACTTTTTACTCTAAACATGTCAGACAGCCAGTGAAAACAGAGTCCTCTGTAGAAATACTCAGATGAATTGGTAATTTTCAGGGTGAACAAGAGATCAATAAAAACTTTGTGCAAAGATTAGCAGAACCTAAATAAAGAAATTTACAGTCATCCAAGTAGTTTTTACATCCAAGTAGTTTGTATTAAACCTTTATTTATGTTTTAAAATATACCCTGAAATGATTCGTTACAATTTGATTTATCTTGATTTATCCTTTCACATCTGTTTAATTTCTTTCATTTCTCCAGTCTGTTTATTTTTCACATTGAATGAATCTGTGGTTTGATCAGTTTACTTCAGCAGTCCTAAGCATGTCTATGTGCTGTTCTCATTTTTGCAAAAAAAAAAAAAGATCTGTTTGAGTGAAAACATCCATCTTTTCTCTATAATTAAGAGTGACAGTTAGAGGAAACTCCTCTTTCCTTTTCATTTAATTTTTCCTTTTCATTTAATTTTTCCATTATCGTTACGTTATACTAGTTATCCATCCATCCATTTTCTTACACCTTTGTCCCTTAATGGGGTCGGGAGAGTTGCTGGTGCCTATCTCCAGCTAACGTTCCGGGGTCACCCTGGACAGGTCGCCAGTCTGTCGCAGAGCAACACAGAGACACACAGGACAAACAACCATGCACACACACCCACCTAGGGAGAATTTAGACAGACCAATTAACCTGACAGTCATGTTTTTGGACTGTGGAAGGAAACTGGAGTACCTGGAGAAAACCCACCATGCACAGGGAGAACATGCAAACTCCATGCTGAAAGACCCAGGCTGGGAATCGAACCCAGAACCTTTTTGCTGCAAGGCAACAGCTCTACCAACTGTGCCACTGTGCAGCCATAGATCATCTAAAACTATTAAAGCTGGGGCATGTAATTTCTGTGAAAAATGTTTCAGTGCTTCATTCGGTAAAACTATCACCATGTCGTCACAGTTTAATATGAGAGATAAGAAATTCATTTGTTTCAGTTGTTTGATCTAAAACCTGCAGGAGAGTAGCTCTGAAGGACTAGGGTTGCATGAAGTTAATAGTTACAATCGAAGGACTTTGTGCGAGTGTTTTTGTTTAGTGATTGTTTGTTATAGGACACGAGAGACAGTCAGACTCCCATTAGTCAAATTAATTCAAAAAACTCAGAATGGACACCCAGTGTTGTTTTATTGTAGCTTGTATCTGAGATGCTGCAGCTGAAATTTTTCATGATGCAAATTCAAATCTACACCACATGAAGCCCAGCACTGTCAGTACAGTAGTCTGTTTTGCATCAGACAAATACAGAACTTTGTACTTTAGTTGTACAATTTCCATCAGCAAGCTCGCCTCCAGAATACAGATAACATAAAATCAAACACCTCACCAGTGACAGCTGTAAGTTGTTCTCCACTGCTTCTGACCTCATCAACCACAGAGAAGAGAATGAAAGTGAATTTGGTGCCAGGATTCTGGGATGAGGAAGTGTAAGTTACTGATCCATCTCCACCAGGAGCATCAATGAATTTCTCTATTTAAACTGGAGAATAAACTCAATGTTGACTTTATTCCTCTGCTCATAGATTCTGGTCTCATCTTGTGGCACTAAGACACAAAATTACTAAACTATAATGTAGTTTTATGCTTTCCAAATTGTTTTGTTTCTTTATGCCGTTTTTATTCTTCGTGACAAATAAGCACTGAATCTATATTCACCAAAATTATGACATTGTCCTGCAAACAGTAATAACGAGCTGATACAGGACTAAAATATTTAATTACTGAACTACAACATGAACTGAGGCTGTGGTTGAAGTCGACATGGTTGCTCTGAAAGGCAGCAGTGATTTATAATGAGTAACAAGGTTTCCTGCCAAGATGGCAACACTTTTTTGGTCTGTTACAACCTGAAAGTTTTGTCTTGCATATCTGCATATTTAATGTGAAAAGCAGATATTTGTTCTGGCTCTGTTGTCTAAATAAAAGTTATTGGAATCAATTATTGGTTGTCTAATACACCATAATGCTTTTGCTATCCCAATCCTGCCACTGATTAGTTCATCAGCATTTTGACATTTTCTGTCACTGGAAGAGCAAATTGAGCACAAGAGACCAGTTGAGATTCAGACACAACCAGTAAACCCACCAAAATGCCTTGTCCAACTGGATCAGCCCCAGCCAGTACCAAACATTTTATTGTAAGTGTATTTATTTCAGTCCTGATCCTGAATAAATCTTTATCCTGAGAAAGTCCTGGTAGGTAGACACAGTTCCAGGTCTAAAATTGAAGAAGACCCAGAGGAGATGAATGAAGGTCTGTGTTTCTAAAAAGCGCTCTCATTCAGAAGCAGTCAGACATAATAGACCAGACAGAGGCACCATCCACTGGCATTTATCTGATATGCAAAATCAAAATGTCCAATGCAGAAATTTGAGCTCAGTAGTTGTCAAATGATTAAAGTAGAGACAGTAAGTTGATGCTTCCAGTTATTTAAGGTAAACTTGACAAGATGTCATTCTCAGCTTGGTCACAGCCACAGAAGGTTATGGTTAATCTTTTGTTAAAGTAGGTGTGGCAATGACACATTGAAACATCTCCAAAGTAGACACTGTAAACTCAACTTCACTGCTGCTGATGCTGTCAGTTACAGAGAAGAGACTGAATCTGTGTAGTTCACTGGTCCATCTCCATCTGGTGAACTGATGTTTGTCTCTGTGCCGTTAAACTGGAGAACAAAGCTGGTGCCATTGTCTCCTTTATTCCACTGCAGAGTGATGCTGCTCTCATCTTGTATTGATGGTTTGAAACCTCTTGCATTGGGTAGAACTGAGGAAAAAACTAAGCTTGAGGAATAAATCTCATTCTTTTAATTACTTTGGGAAACAACTGATTGTTCAGTCTCACATTTATTTAGTTTTTAGTGACGTCTGTCAGAGACAGATGTCTGCAACTGAGCTAGAAAAACAGTTAAAACTTGATTTGTAGCTCAAACTTGATCTGGATACATCACTTGGTTTGTAACAGATGAATGAGTAACACAGTTTGCATCGTGGCATTTTCACAATAGTACGACACTAAACACTTTACCGCCGTGGCTTGACTGACCATCCGTCCAGTTCCAAAATAAAGAGCTGCTGCTGTCAGACCTGAGTTTTTCCTGATGCAGACCGATTAATAGAAATGATCCACTGCATCAATTTGTGAAGAGCTCAGTCCGTCTCTGACTGCACTGTGATGTTGATGCTAAACATGTGTTAATATGCAAGTTCTATGAATATTTTCAATTTAAATTCACAATTATTTTTCTTATCATAAACATCCTAAACATTTTCATTGTTAATTTCACCATTCCAGTGTTTTTCTGACTGCGTGCTAGTTTCCTTTCCTGCATGGAGAAAGTCCCTTTGCAGGAAAGAATAAACTCCCTTCACTTTCCCCATGCAGGGACTTTCCCTGCATGGGGAATAAATACATTTTTTGTCAAAAATATTAACCACCGTAAATGTTTAAAAGATATTAAAACTGATTATATAAAATTACAGGAAATAAGGTTTTTCCATAGTGAATGAATGTTTGGAGTGAAGATTCAGACAACATTCAAATTTGACATTTGAATGTTCAAACATTCGACTTTCACGTGCGAACTGGGTAAGATAAGGTGATTTTATTTATAGAGCACATTTTCAGCAACAAGGCAATACATAGTGCTTTACATGAATTAGAAAGAAATGCAAACAAAATAAACCAAAGGAAGAGCAAAATAAGAAAAAAAGCTACATATTTTTTATGGCAACACATCCAATATCTGTCATCCCTAGACACTGTATTTATCTGTATAAAAATGTCAAAACCTGTTTTAAGCCGTGTTTAATCCGTCCGTGTCTAGGGAACGGATTAAACACGTTCCCTAGTGTAAGCAAGCCAGTCTTTCCGGTCCGACAGGAAGTAAGCCTTTCAAAATAAAGGCTTACTTTATTTCGTAATAAAAATGGCCTGAACAAATATCTTATGATCAAATAAAAAAAACAAACCATCATTCAAATAACTTAAATATTTCTTATTTATGGCTGTAATTTGTTTGTTCCCCATGTTTAAGAATACGTGGTCCAGAGGGGTTTCTCTGGATTGTTGTTCTGATCATTTTGATCTAAAGTAGTAATGGACAGTAGAATCCATCCTGGCCCAGATTACATTTTAAACAGGTTGAGAAAGGAATATTTGTCTCCTATTTTCATGTAAATACATCCAGTTGATTCATATATTCAAGTTAATTCTTCCCAATACCTATTTACAACATCTGCTTTTCCCCATTACCATGAAGACTTATTGTATTTATATGGTTATAAATCTGTATTTAAAAGTTTAATGACCAGAGAAGCAGCATGGAATCATAATGACCTAAGTTTGACTTTTTTATGCTTTTGCTTTGTTTTGCTTGCCATCCTGTGTGTGTACCATCACACACAGGTTTATTTTTTTCCCAAGCTTCTGCATCTAATTTTCAATATTTCCTCCAAAAACAAATTTTTTCAAGTAAACAATTTATAGATCACTAAAAATTTATTTAGAGGCAAAAAAATAGAAGAATGCACAGATATGATTTATGCAAATACAAGAAAACCTTAGCTCAGTTTTTAACAACAAAAAGAGATTAAAATATTACCCAAAGGAAAGTCAATTCTGGAAAACATTACAATTTAAATTAGTACATAAAATAAACCACATTATGTCAGGGAAAGGAAACAACGTTACAGATGAATTATCCAGAAGGTTTGGAAGAAAGGATTTTCAGAGTAAACTGTGGCGGCAGATTATATTCTCTGAGGAGCTGGATTGAAAAACACATATTGAGTCAAAGGTTAAAAAAATAGACACAAATAGACATAAAAAAAAAATCTAAATAGATATTAGCTCACCTCTATCAAAGCATCTTCCATCTCTGATTCAGTCATTTCTCCAAGAAGCTCCAACTTCAAATTCAATCATAATCTGTTAACAAAAATTAGACATTTGTAATTCATGAAAATAAATCTATTAAATTGTAGATTATTAAAGAACAATGCAATAACTGTTTTCAAATAAAATAAATATTTGAAATATCTACATCTTTATATGATACCAAAGTGATTAAGCAAATAGAAAAAGAAAAAAAGGAAAATAATTTTATTTACTCACTTGGACCTGTTTGTTGGTCGATGAAGTTTTGTTGACATGGAAAAAAAACCCATTGGGTTCATTTAATTTTCTATCATTCATTTCTTGTAATTTCAAAATTAACTTGTCCACAATACACCAAAAATCAATCAAAGAACAACAACATTAAGACATAACAAATGTCTTACTGTTGGATTATCTTTCATATATTCAAAGATAATTCACAAAGGACTTAAATTCAAGCCATTAAACAACTGAAACTTTGAGTTTATGGGAAAAATAATGTAACTTAATGCACTCCATGAAGTATGCAACAGATTTACGTATCTTACCAGTATTTGCAAGTATGCTGACTCCACTGCTTCTGACGTTCTCAAACACAGAGAACAGGGTGAATGTGTAGTTTGTCCGAGCGGTCAGAGATGTGACTGTGTGTTTCACTGGTCCGTCTCCATCTGGTGAACTGATGTTTGTCTCTGTGCCGTTAAACTGGAGAACAAAGCTGATGTTGATGCCGACTTTATTCCATCGCAGAGTGATGCTGGTCTCATCTTGTTCTGATGCTCTGAAGCCCTCTGCGTTTGCTGGAGCTGAGACAAAAGAGGAAAATTTTATATAACTTCATGTCTTCAAATACTTTATTGTCCTAAAGATAAAATGTATAAACAATAATGTGATGGTTAAGATATGCGTCCCACAATCTTAAGCCAAATAATTCTACTAGGAACAAATCCAAATCAATCAGCAATATTTTAGCAGTAAAAGTCTAATATAAGAAGCCAAAGTAAAACAAAAGGTTAGAGTTAGTTAAAATATCTGTCACGATGTTGCGATATATGGTGGTGAGGAAGACGCTGGCAGACCCAGGTTGAAGATGAATAATGACTTTAATGACGAAAATACAACTCAAACAGTCCAACGAGCAGGTAGCACAGTGAAGCTAATGCTAGTCACTGGTAGCAACTGATCATAAACGGGACTGAGATGAGAGCTGACGCTGACACAGGACAGGAAACGACGGTTCGACTGTGATGACTAAACGACATAATAAGACATTAGACAAGGACCTGACAAAGACACAGAGACACAGGTGGCATTAAATACACAGCGGTAATCATGGAACGAGACACACCTGGGAACAATCAGGGTCAGACAGGACAACACAGAGACTCCACAGAACACAGCAAACTAAAGAAACACAGGAAAAAAAAAACTAATCCAGACAATAACTGTTGATTTTAAGATTTGCTGTCTGAATGAAGAGAGTTTGATGCACTTTTTTAAAGGTTTTATTGGCTTTAGTGGCCTTTATTTGAGAATGATCAGACTGGAAAGTGGGTAATGAGAGAAGGGGAAGACACTGAGCATTTTTAATTTAAACCATTTCAAAAAGTCAGTGAAGAAGATTCAAATGAATTATTTTTACCCTAGAACAAATTGATGTTCTGGCTCATAGTGTTATTTTCTCATTACATGTGGCTTTAGACAATGTAGTCCCACAAAAAATAAGACCCCCCACTAGTGTTTTCATACCTTAGCCCTTGTGTCCATAAGAAATAAAGCCTTTATCCACAGCAGCTTGATTCCATGAATTAATTCAAAGCTGCATATTTTAAAGCACATCTCTTGGAATTTGGAGAGAAAATGTAATTCTATGCATCTTGTCCTATCTGAAAAAAATAGATTACTGCTGTTTCGCCAATCAAAAACATCATACCTTTCATCATTAATGGAAGACAATAAAAATAGTCTGAGGTTTTGTTTCAGCACAGTTGTCAAAATTACACCGTTAATCAGGGTGAAAGTAAGGGGGTACGGCAGGATACTGCGTACGCAAGAGATGGGAGCGGCTGTCTGCTGTAAAAAAAATCAACGGGTTCACTGTGCAGCCGTGAGTTCACCCACTAATTAGCTGTGACGGATTCGTTTTCAAGAACAATCTAAAGCACAACTTAATCAGTTAATAAATCGCTTTTTTCCCCATTTCATATTGTTTCTGAACTGTTCTTTGCTAGAGTAGCGGTGCAATATGTCGATCGCGCCATCGCGGGAGGTTTTGAGTCAATCTTAGCATTAGGACGCCGCCAGGGCACAGAGACCAGCACGTCCTCCTCTGACTCCTTATCAAAACGTTTGTAACTTTATTAGAGGACAACAGCAAAAAAATCAACAAAACGTGTTCAAATTAATGACCCAACAACAATAATATCTCAGTAATTGTTTCAACGAGGTGCTGCGCAATTCTGGTTTCGGTTCCATTACTAGAGCAGGAGTTTAAAATTAACTAATCAACCTCCGCTGTGTTCAGGGGCTTATTAATGATCGCAAAATAAATATCAAGCCTGAAAACCTAATATCGTAACGGACTGAATATTTTTAGCTAATCTCTGGCCGGATTGTGGAGCGCAGGAGGTTGCCATGGCAACGGATGTGCTTAAATGACTCTTTACTCTCGCGAGTGGTATAGACTTGATAACCTATTCGGGTTGTTTTTTTGTTTATCTTTGCTGTGGCGCATCACAGCTGTAGTTTCTGAACGTTCAATAAACGACAAACTTGGACTAATTACCTTGTTCTTTGAGTATACTTCATCTACAACAAACATCAAACACGGTAAGTTTAATTAAGTATTTAACAAACAAATGGCTTCTACCGTGATAATTATGTGAAATTAAACTGTCTAATATAAAAAAATAGGTTGGTGCTGTCGGGCTCAGAGTCTGAGGGTGCGTTCACACTGCAGCCTGAAGTGACTCAATTCCGATTTTTTGACGTAATGTGACCTGCATCCGATCTTTCATGGCAGTGTGAACAGCACAGGTCGGATTCTATTTAGAATGTGACCCATATCCGATACATATCCGATTCAAATGCGACCATAACGTCCAGGTCACATTCATCCGAACTGAACGTCACTGATTCTCAACAAATCTCACTATTATGCGCAAGTGGGAAGAAAAACAACAACCATGACGGACTATATGAGGATTAAGTTGTTAATATGCTGCTCCGGCCGGACAACAACTTCAAATATGTAAGCTAAGCTCCACCGTTAGCCTCCATGTTTACTTTCGCAAACACTGAGCACTTCTTTTTATGGCAGTTGGCAGAACACTGAGAACGCTGACGCTATGGCGCCCTCTACTGCGCATGCGGGACACTTTCAGGTCGTTTGCCCGTTCACACTGCAGAACACATACAAGTCGCATTTACTGGCAGTGTGAACGGCCCTGGCAAAAAAATCGGAATTGAGTCACTTCAGGCTGCAGTGTAAACGCACCCTGAGAGTCTTTTCCTTATCAAACAATTTTTTTGCGTCTTATTTAGTGCAAATATTGATATTGATGAGATTTTCTCCAAAATGATAACCTTTTTCAGCCTTTATAGCTCCACTGCTGAAAATGGGGCTCCAACATTCACAAATGACAGTGAAATAAAATCCAGTCCAACATCAGGTTTGAGGTGATTCCTCTGGAACCTGTTGGAGGAAAAATGTCCCAACTTCAGAAGATGAGCTTTAACCTAACAGAGTTCTGTGGTTCCTCCTGTCAGTATGAGAGTCAGGATGAGGAGGCGCCATGTTAGGAAGAGAGTGGAAGCTGCAGGATCTTCAGCACAAATAGGTCATGATGCTGAGCTACTGATTATCCCTCTGTCTGGACACAGGATCAATAGAACCAGTTTAAAAGCTAAATGTTCAGAATTTAGGCCTCATGGCATCTCAAGGTGTCAACATTGCAGCCAGTGGGCTGAAGGAAATACGGCTTTACTTTGTGGCAATTCAAGAGGTACGCAGCTTTTATAACTTCGCAAAAATTTTATCAGCACATAAATTCCAAAGGACACAAAGAAGCAATATTATATATATATATATATATATATATATATATATATATATATATATATAATTTTTTGGTCATATTTCTTTTGTCATATCCCCAAGAATTTAAAACTACTTTCACCCCTGCCGTTAATACTTTCAATTAATACTGACTCTGGATAAATCTTGTAGCTATAGAAATAATCCAAAAATTGTATCTATCTCAGGGTTTACCCTGAGATAAATAAAATTTACCATTAATTTGATTAATTTTTCCCATTAATTAATTAGTTTTCCCATTAATTTGAGGTTTGGGTTTATTTTTAAGTGTGACATTTGCAGGTTTGAATCATTGATGGTTCAACCTGATTTTGAAGATTTTGGAGGAAAACTTGTTTGCCTTGGTTGTGAATAAATGAATGTACTTTATATTCATACCAGTGACAACTGTAAGTTGTACTCCACTGCTTCTGACGTTCTCAAACACAGTGAAGAGAGTGAATGTATATCTGGTTCCAGCAGTGAGAGATGAGACTGTGTAGTTCACTGGTCCATCTCCATCTGGTGCAGTGATGTTTATCTCTGTGCCGTTAAACTGGAGAACAAAGCTGCTGCTGCTGTTGATCTTGTTCCACTGCAGAGTGATGCTGCTCTCATCTTGTGTCAATACTCTGAAGGGTTGAGGTTCTAACACACACAGACACAATATATATTACAATATAAAGCATTAGTTTTACCAAACTCTTTCACATTGCAGATTCAGTCATCCCAGCCTGGTGCAGGTCTATAATTTTGTTTCGGGTGTCCTTTGACAGCTCTCTAGTTTTGGCCATAGTGGAGTTTAGAGTGTGACGGTTTGAGGTTGTGGACAGGTGTCTTTTATACTGATAATGAGTTCAAACAGATGCCATTAATACAGGTAACAAGTGGAGGACAGAGGAGCCTCTTTCAGAAGAAGTTACATGGCTGTGAGAGCCAGAAATCTTGCTTGTTTGTAGCTGACCAAATACTTATTTTCCACCACATTTTGTCAATAAATTCATTAAAAATCAGAAAATGTGATTTTCTGGATTTTTTTTTCCTTTTGTCTCTCAAAGTTGAGGTATATCTATGATGAAAATTACAGGCCTCTCTCATCTTTTATGTGGGAGAACTTGCACAATTGGTGGCTGACTAAATACTTTTTTGCCCCACTGTATGTGCTGCTTTCCATTTACAGTTTGTCTCTATATGGACTAAACAGATTCTGCTCTGAACAAAGAACAGAAAAATCTCAGTCTGTTTCTGTTTGAAAATGTTAATGACCACTATACATGTTTCTTACTTTGCTGTCCTTCAAGTGAGACTCTTTAATTAGTTGCTACATAGCAGATTTTTTAGTAATTTCTTAAGACTTTAACAGTCTTAAAATAGAAACTTGGATCATGAGAAGTGGAGGACGTGCAACAATGGTCAAGAAACTGGGACTCAAATCTGACAGTGGTGTTGAAGACTGAGACCATCAGTCCTGTGCTTTACCACGGTGCTACTGAGTCTTTTACATTTCATATAGCAGACGGTCTTGTTCAATGACCAACCAACAGACTGCAGACTAACAGAATTTTTATTTTATTTTTTTAAGGTTTTTTTGCCTTTAGTGGCCTTTATTTGACAGGAAAGTGGATAATGAGAGAAGGGGGAAGACATGAAGCAAAGGTCGGGAATCGAACCCTGACAGCCACGTCGAGGACTAAGATCTCCAATATGTGGGTCGTCTTTAACCCCTGCGCCACCACAGCACACCCCACTAACAAGATTTTGGTGTTAAAAAGGTCTCTCTTTAATAATGAAATGTAAAGTCTTACCAGTAGCTGCAGTAATGTTGATGCCACTGCTCCTGACATTGTCGAGAACAGAGAAGAGAGTGAATGTGTAGTTTGTTGCAGGAGTGAGAGATGAGACTGTGTGGGTTACTGGTCCATCTGCAACTGGGGCACTGATGATTGTCTCCACACCATTAAACAGGAGAACAAAGCTGGTGCTGTTGTTGATCTTGTTCCACTGCAGAGTGATGCTGATGTCAGTTTGTCCTGACTTCATAAATCCTTCTGGATTCAAAGGAGCTGATGTTTAAACAAAGGGATATTCAGTTCAGATTTTTGCTGTTGGGATTTCTTGTCTATTAGTAGCCAGAATCTTAATTGTAGCTTACGAAAAGAAAACATGTCCAGGTCAATTAAACAAGAAAGAAGCAATGGAAATATATGATAGATCATCTCTGTCATTTACATTTTAAACATCACTGATCTTTCCATTGCATCTTTTCACTTTACAAAAATGCATCATGTTATTTTTTCCAAACATCTATATAATCTGTCCAGATATCAACATCATTCATATCAACTAAACATAGTGACACAGGAGACGTACTAATCAGAATCTGAACCCATAAGCTGACTGCTTTTGGTGCAGAGAAGCTCTGGCTCTCCTGTCTCTGAAGGTGAACTTAGTCACCCAAAGAGAAGAAAACCTGATTAATCTGTTTATACTGGGATCTCAGTTTTGTAGTCATAGTTCATATTTCACAGGGAATGGTTAAAACATAGAAAGACTGAATATTTATGATAAACTCCTTAAGCAGCTGAACGCCTGTGTTCTGTTTTCCATTGTATTTTCTGGGGGTTAAGGGGTTTTAGGTACTAATTGAAAACAAGAAGTGCTCTGATTGTTCAGGTACTGGTGGAAAATATTGAACTTTTCATGAGGAAACATAAGCATTTGTTCCTGAGTTTCTGTTAAAACTGATGACTAACAGAGAAGTTGGTCAGTTTGGAATCTATAAGTTTTGTCTCAGTACCTACCCAGTACATTCACAAACAGCACTAGAAAAATGGAGAATTCAAACCATTTTTTACAAATGGTTTGAATTAGTTATCAAAGATGATAAGCTAAATGTATTTTTCTCAAAATCAAACCAAAGGAAATGATGGTGTGATAAGTTACGTTGTGCAGTAAAATATCTTACCAGTCACAGCTGTCAGTTGCTCTCCACTGTTTCTCACATTTTCAAACACAGTGAAGAGAGTGAATGTATATCTGGTTCCAGCAGTGAGAGATGAGACTGTGTAGTTCACTGGTCCATCTCCATCTGGTGCAGTGATGTTTATCTCTGTGCCGTTAAACTGGAGAACAAAGCTGCTGCTGTTGTTGATCTTGTTCCACTGCAGAGTGATGCTGCTCTCATCTTGTGTCAATACTCTGAAGGGTTGAGGTTCTAACACACACAGACACAATATATATTACAATGTAAAGCATTAGTTTTACCAAACTGTTTCACATTGGGCTTGGTTAAGGAAATAACTACAATTTATAGAAATGAGTGAATTGCGTGTGTGTGTGTGTGTAAATACATATTAAAATTACCTAGTTGTAAAAAGGAAAACAGATCATTCTGAATTCTTTGTATATTATTACAATATTACCTGTACAATATGCCAAATTGCATCCATACGGCTGTTGAAGTTTGTAGACGTAGTATCCATAACAACGTTTGATCTGGATGGTGTGTGTGGGAAAATAGCAGCAGGAACCATACCAAGAGTTACACACAGTGCGAGTTACGGTTTCATTAAGCTGAACTGGATGAGGCCCATTTATCCACAAAGGAGCAGAGGTTCCACATCTTCTTTCTGCTACACATTTCTCTGGAATCTGAGCGCTGGTCTGACCCAAGTAAAAGCGATACCATCCACTCCAGGCAATGTAATAGTCACAGTGTAAGACTGAATAGTCTGTATTCTCTGTTGAACGCCAGGCATCGTTCAGTACAGTGTAATACACACAGGCGTCAATGCATTCAGCAACTCCATTGGTGGTGATGCACTCTGTGCCAGCAGGACAACACCGACAGCCGGTACACGGACCTTCAAATAGAATATGTGGGACAAAACAGAAGATAAACATTATAAGTCTAAAGACACAAAATACTTTTGCTTTTATTTCAACTTATTGTCAGATTTTGAGTTAATGAGGGTGAAGAGGTTTTCCTGCTCCTTTAGTGAGAATATCATGCCTACAGTCAGAGGAAATCATAAAAAAAGCAATCACACCTCACTATGAGTTAAATAAACCTCAGATTTAAGTCCTGGTTTTAGCAGATTCTTAATAGACATTAAATCCTTTTCATCAGTCAGACTACCTGCGACAGCCTGACAGCTACATGTCGCTTTCCAATTACAGTTTGTCTCTACATGGACTAAACAGATCCTGCTCTGGACAAAGAACAGAAAAATCTCACAGTCTGTTTCTGTTTGAAAATGTTGATTCTGTTAATGACCACTAAACATGTTTCTTACTTTGCTGTCCTTCAAGTGAGACTCTTTAATTAGTTGCTACATAGCAAATTTTTGAGTAATTTCTTAAGGCTTTAACAGTCTTCAAACAGAAAACTGGGTCATGAGAGGTGGAGGACATGTAGCAATGGTCAAGAAACTGGGACTCAAATCTGACAGTCGTGTTGAAGACTGAGACCATATATGAGTCCTGTGCTTTACCACTGTGCTGCTGAGTCTTTTACATTTTTATGTAGCAGATGGTCTTGTTCAATGACCAACCAACAGACTGCAGACTAACAGAATTTTTATTTTACTTTTTTAAGGTTTTATTGCCTCTAGTGGCCTTTATTTGACAGGAAAGTGGATAATGAGAGAAGGGGGAAGACATGAAGCAAAGGTCACCAGGTCGGGAATCGAACCCTGACAGTCTCATCAAGGACTAAGGTCTCCATATGTGGGTCGTCTTTAACCCCTGCGCCACCACAGCACACCCCACTAACAAGATTTTGGTGTTAAAAAGGTCTCTCTTTCATAATAAAATGTAAAGTCTTACCAGTAGCTGCAGTAATGTTGATGCCACTGCTCCTGATGTTGTCAAGAACAGAGAAGAGAGTGAATGTGTAGTTTGTTGCAGGAGAGAGAGATGAGACTGTGTGGGTTACTGGTCCATCTGCAACTGGGGCACTGATGATTGTCTCCACACCATTAAACAGGAGAACAAAGCTGGTGCTGTTGTTGATCTTGTTCCACTGCAGAGTGATGCTGATGTCATCTTGCCTAACTTCATAAATCCTTCTGCATTTCGAGGAGCTGATTTTTTAAAAAAGGAGATGTTTAGTTCAGATTTTTGCAGTTGGGTTTTCTTGTCTATGAGTAGCCAGGATCTTAACTGTAACTTACAAAAAAACAAACATGTCCAGGTCAATTAAACAAACAAAGAGCAATGGGAATATATGATAGATCTGTGTCATTTACTTTTTAAACATCATTGATCTTTCCATTGCATCTTTTCACTTTACAAAACTATATCATGTTGTTTCCAAACATCTATATAATCTGTCCAGATATCAACATCATTCAGGTCAACTAAACATAGTGACACAGGAGGCAAACTAATCAGAATCTGAACCCATAAGCTGACTGCTTTTGGTGCAGAGAAGCTCTGGCTCTCCTGTCTCTGAAGGTGAACTTAGTCACCTAAAGAGAAGAAAGCCTGATTAATCTGTTTATACTGGGATCTCAGTTTTGTAGTCATAGTTCATATTTCACAGGGAATGGTTAAAACATAGAAAGACTGAATATTTATGATAAACTCCTTAAGCAGCTGAACGCCTGTGTTCTGTTTTCCATTGTATTTTCTGGGGGTTAAGGGGTTTTAAGTACTAATTGAAAACAAGAAGTGCTCTGATTGTTCAGGTACTGGTGGAAAATATTGAACTTTTCATGAGGAAATATAAGCATTTGTTCCTGAGTTTCTGTTAGAACTGATGACTAACAGAGAAGTTGGTCAGTTTGGAATCTATAAGTTTTGTCTCAGTACCTAGTACATACACAAACAGCACTAGAAAAATGGAGAATTCAAACCATTTTTTACAAATGGTTTGAATTAGTTATCAAAGATGATAAGCTAAATGTATTTTTCTCAAAATCAAACCAAAGGAAATGATGGTGTGATAAGTTACGTTGTGCAGTAAAATATCTTACCAGTCACAGCTCCCAGTTGCTCTACACTGATTCTCACATTTTCAAACACAGTGAAGAGAGTGAATGTATATCTGGTTCCAGCAGTGAGAGATGAGACTGTGTAGTTCACTGGTCCATCTCCATCTGGTGCAGTGATGTTTATCTCTGTGCCGTTAAACTGGAGAACAAAGCTGCTGCTGCTGTTGATCTTGTTCCACTGCAGAGTGATGCTGCTCTCATCTTGTGTCGATACTCTGAAGGGTTGAGGTTCTAACACACACAGACACAATATATATTACAATGTAAAGCATTAGTTTTACCAAACTGTTTCACATTGGCTTTGGTTAAGGAAATAACTACAATTTATAGAAATGAGTGAATTGCGTGTTGTGTGTGTAAATACATATTAAAATTACCTAGTTATAAAAGGAAAACAGATAGTTCTGAATTCTTTGTATATTATTACAATATTACCTGTACAATATGCCATATTGCATGTATACGGCAGTTGAAGTTTGTAGATGTAGTATCCATAGCAACGTTTGATCTGGATGGTGTGTGTGGGAAAATAGCAGCAGGAACCCGACCAAGAGTTACACACAGTGCGAGTTACGGTTTCATTAAGCTGAACTGGATGAGCCCCATTTATCCACAAAGGAGCATGAGTTCCACATCTTCTTTCTGCTACACATTTCTCTGGAATCTGAGCGCTGGTCTGACCCAAGTAAAAGCGATACCATCCACTCCAGGCAATGTAATAGTCACAGTGTAAGACTGAATAGTCTGTGTTCTCTGTTGAACGCCAGGCATCGTTCAGTACAGTGTAATACACACAGGCGTCAATGCATTCAGCAACTCCATTGGTGGTGATGCACTCTGTGCCAGCAGGACAACACCGACAGCCGGTACACGGACCTTCAAATAGAATATGTGGGACAAAACAGAAGATAAACATTATAAGTCTAAAGACACAAAATACTTTTGCTTTTATTTTAACTTATTGTCATATTTTGAATTAATGAGGGTGAAGAGGTTTTCCTGCTCCTTTAGTGAGAATAACATGCCTACAGTCAGAGGATATCATAAAAAAAGAAATCACACCTCACTATAAACCTCAGCTTTAAGTCCTGGTTTTAGCAGATTCTTAATAAGCATTAAATCCTTTTCATCAGTCAGACTACCTGCGACAGCCTGACAGCTACATGCTGCTTTCCAATTACAGTTTGTCTCTATATGGACTAAACAGATTCTGCTCTGGACAAAGAACAGAAAAACCTCACAGACTGTTTCTGCTTGAAAATGTTAATGACCACTAAACATGTTTTTTTACTTTGCTGTCCTTCAAGTGAGACTCTTTATTTAGTTGCTCTGTAGCAAATTTTTGAGTCATTTCTTAAGGCTTCAACAGTCTTCAAACAGAAAACTGGGTCATGAGAGGTGGAGGACATGTAGCAATGGTCAAGAAACTGGGACTCAAATCTGACAGTCGTGTTGAAGACTGAGACCATATATGAGTCCTGTGCTTTACCACTGTGCTACTGAGTCTTTTACATTTTTATATAGCAGATGGTCTTGTTCAATGACCAACCAACAGACTGCAGACTAACAGAATTTCTGTTTTACTTTTTAATTGCCTCTAGTGGCCTTTATTTGACAGGAAAGTGGATAATGAGAGAAGGGGGAAGACATGAAGCAAAGGTCACCAGTCCATGACTCGAACCCTGACAGCCACGTCGAGGACTAAGATCTCCAATATGTGGGTCGTCTTTAACCCCTGCGCCACCACAGCACACCCCACTAACAAGATTTTGGTGTTAAAAAGGTCTCTCTTTAATAATGAAATGTAAAGTCTTACCAGTAGCTGCAGTAATGTTGATGCCACTGCTCCTGATGTTGTCAAGAACAGAGAAGAGAGTGAATGTGTAGTTTGTTGCAGGAGAGAGAGATGAGACTGTGTAGTTTACTGGTCCATCTGCAACTGGGGCACTGATGATTGTCTCCACACCATTAAACAGGAGAACAAAGCTGGTGCTGTTGTTGATCTTGTTCCACTGCAGAGTGATGCTGATGTCAGTTTGTCCAGACTTCATAAATCCTTCTGGATTCAAAGGAGCTGATGTTTTAAAAAAGGAGATGTTCAGTTCAGATTTTTGCAGTTGGGTTTTCTTGTCTATTAGTAGCCAGAATCTTAATTGTAGCTTACAAAAAGAAAACATGTCCAGGTCAATTAAACAAGAAAGGAGCAATGGGAATATATGATAGATGTGTCATTTACATTTTAAACATCACTGATCTTTCCATTGCATCTTTTCACTTTACAAAACTGCATCATGTTATTTTTTCCAAACATCTATATAATCTGTCCAGATATCAACATCATTCATATCAACTAAACATAGTGACACAGGAGACATACTAATCAGAATCTGAACCCATAAGCTGACTGCTTTTGGTGCAGAGAAGCTCTGGCTCTCCTGTCTCTGAAGGTGAACTTAGTCATCCAAAGAGACGAAGGCCTGATTAATCTGTTTATACTGGGATCTCAGTTTTGTAGTCATAGTTCATATTTCATATGAAATGGTTAAAGAATAGAAAGACTGAATATTTATGATAAACTCCTTAAGCAGCTGAACGCCTGTGTTCCGTTTTCCATTGTATTTTCTGGGGGTTAAGGGGTTTTAGGTACTAATTGAAAACAAGAAGTGCTCTGATTGTTCAGGTACTGGTGGAAAATATTGAACTTTTCATGAGGAAACATAAGCATTTGTTCCTGAGTTTCTGTTAGAACTGATGACTAACAGAGAAGTTGGTCAGTTTGGAATCTATAAGTTTTGTCTCAGTACCTAGTACATTCACAAACAGCACTAGAAAAATGGAGAATTCAAACCATTTTTTACAAATGGTTTGAATTAGTTATCAAAGATGATAAGCTAAATGTATTTTTCTCAAAATCAAACCAAAGGAAATGATGGTGTGATAAGTTACGTTGTGCAGTAAAATATCTTACCAGTCACAGCTGTCAGTTGCTCTACACTGATTCTCACATTTTCAAACACAGTGAAGAGAGTGAATGTATATCTGGTTCCAGCAGTGAGAGATGAGACTGTGTAGTTCACTGGTGCATCTCCATCTGGTGCAGTGATGTTTATCTCTGTGCCGTTAAACTGGAGAACAAAGCTGCTGCTGCTGTTGATCTTGTTCCACTGCAGAGTGATGCTGCTCTCATCTTGTGTCAATACTCTGAAGGGTTGAGGTTCTAACACACACAGACACAATATATATTACAATATAAAGCATTAGTTTTACCAAACATAAAATGTATGTTTCACATTGGCTTTGGTTAAGGAAATAACTACAATTTATAAAAATGAGTGAATTGCGTGTGTTGTGTGTGTAAATACATATTAAAATTACCTAGTTATAAAAGGAAAACAGATAATTCTGAATTCTTTGTAAGTTATTACAATGTTACCTGTACAATATGCCATATAGCATCCATACGGCTGTTGAAGTTTGTAGACGTAGTATCCATAACAACGTTTGATCTGGATGGTGTGTGTGGGATAATAGCAGCAGGAACCATACCAAGAGTTACACACAGTGCGAGTTACGGTTTCATTAAGCTGGACTGGATGAGCCCCATTTATCCACAAAGTACCATAGGTTCCACATCTTCTTTCTGCTACACATTTCTCTGGAATCTGAGCGCTGGTCTGACCCAAATAAAAGCGATACCATCCACTCCAGGCAATGTACTGGTCACAGTGTAAGACTGAATAGTCTGTATTCTCTGTTGAACGCCAGGCATCGTTCAGTACAGTGTAATACACACAGGCGTCAATGCATTCAGCAACTCCATTGGTGGTGATGCACTCTGTGCCAGCAGGACAACACCGACAGCTGGTACAAGGACCTTCAAATAGAATATGTGGGACAAAACAGAAGATAAACATTATAAGTCTAAAGACACAAAATACTTTTGCTTTTATTTTGACTTATTGTCAGATTTTGAGTTAATGAGGGTGGAGAGGTTTTCCTGCTCCTTTAGTGAGAATGTGACTAAAGGTGCAGTCGGAGAAAATCATAAAAAAAATCACACCTCACTATGAGTTAAATAAACCTTAGCTTTAAGTCCTGGTTTTAGCAGATTCTTAAAAGGCATTAAATCCTTTTCATCAGTCAGACTACCTGCGACAGCCTGACAGCTACATGCTGCTTTCCAATTACAGTTTGTCTCTATATGGACTAAACAGATTCTGCTCTGGACAAAGAACAGAAAAATCTCACAGACTGTTTCTGCTTGAAAATGTTAATGACCACTAAACATGTTTCTTACTTTGCTGTCCTTCAAGTGAGACTCTTTAATTAGTTGCTACATAGCAGATTTTTTAGTAATTTCTTAAGACTTTAACAGTCTTAAAATAGAAACTTGGATCATGAGAAGTGGAGGACGTGCAGCAATGGTCAAGAAACTGGGACTCAAATCTGACAGTGGTGTTGAAGACTGAGACCATCAGTCCTGTGCTTTACCACGGTGCTACTGAGTCTTTTACATTTCAGACATTGCAGTCTGTTGGTTGGTCATTGTTCAATGACCAACCAACAGACTGCAGATTAACTGAATTTTTGTTTTTCTTTTTACTTTTTAATTGCCTCTAGTGGCCTTTATTTGACAGGAAAGTTGATAATGAGAGAAGGGGGAAGACATGAAGCAAAGGTCACCAGGTCGGGAATCGAACCCTGACAGCCACGTCGAGGACTAAGATCTCCAATATGTGGGTCGTCTTTAACCCCTGCGCCACCACAGCACACCCCACTAACAAGATTTTGGTGTTAAAAAGGTCTCTCTTTCATAATAAAATGTAAAGTCTTACCAGTAGCTGCAGTAATGTTGATGCCACTGCTCCTGATGTTGTCGAGAACAGAGAAGAGAGTGAATGTATATTTAGTTCCACCAGAAAGAGATGAAACTGTGTAGGTTACTGGTCCATCTGCAACTGGGGCACTGATGATTGTCTCCACACCATTAAACAGGAGAACAAAGCTGGTGCTGTTGTTGATCTTGTTCCACTGCAGAGTGATGCTGATGTCAGTTTGTCCTGACTTCATAAATCCTTCTGCATTTTGAGGAGCTGATTTTTAGAAAAGGAGATATTCAGTTCAGATTTTGCAGTTGGGTTTTCTTGTCTACTTGTAGCCAGGATCTTAATTGTAGCTTACAAAAAGAAAACATGTCCAGGTCAATTAAACAAAGAGCAATGGGAATATATGATAGAACTGTGTCATTTACATTTTAAACATCACTGATCTTTCCATTGCATCTTTTCACTTTACAAAACTGCATCATGTTATTTTTTCCAAACATCTATATAATCTGTCCAGATATCAACATCATTCATATCAACTAAACATAGTGACACAGGAGGCATACTAATCAGAATCTGAACCCATAAGCTGACTGCTTTTGGTGCAGAGAAGCTCTGGCTCTCCTGTCTCTGAAGGTGAACTTAGTCACCCAAAGAGAAGAAAACCTGATTAATCTGTTTGTACTGAGATCTCAGTTTGTAGTCATAGTTCATATTTTATATGAAATGGTTAAAGAATAGAAAGACTGAATATTTATGATAAACTCCTTAAGCAGCTGAACGCCTGTGTTCAGTTTTCCATTGTATTTTCTGGGGGTTAAGGGGTTTTAGGTACTAATTGAAAACAAGAAGTGCTCTGATTGTTCAGGTACTGGTGAGAAAAATGTGAGCTTTTCATGAGGAAATATAAGCATTTGTTCCTGAGTTTCTGTTAAAACTGATGACTAACAGAGAAGTTGGACAGTTTGGAAACTATAAGTTTTGTCTCAGTACCTACCCAGTACATTCACAAACAGCACTAGAAAAATGGAGAATTCAAACCATTTTTTACAAATGGTTTGAATTAGTTATCAAAGATGATAAACTAAATACATTTTTCTCAAAATAAAGCCAAGGAAATGATGGTGTGATTAGTTATGTTGTGCAGTAAAATATCTTACCAGTCACAGCTGTCAGTTGCTCTACACTGATTCTCACATTTTCAAACACAGTGAAGAGAGTGAATGTATATCTGGTTCCAGCAGTGAGAGATGAGACTGTGTAGTTCACTGGTCCATCTCCATCTGGTGCAGTGATGTTTATCTCTGTGCCGTTAAACTGGAGAACAAAGCTGCTGCTGTTGTTGATCTTGTTCCACTGCAGAGTGATGCTGCTCTCATCTTGTGTCAATACTCTGAAGGGTTGAGGTTCTAACACACACAGACACAATATATATTACAATGTAAAGCATTAGTTTTACCAAACTGTTTCACATTGGCTTTGGTTAAGGAAATAACTACAATTTATAGAAATGAGTGAATTGCGTGTTGTGTGTGTAAATACATATTAAAATTACCTAGTTGTAAAAAGGAAAACAGATAGTTCTGAATTCTTTGTATATTATTACAATATTACCTGTACAATATGCCAAATTGCATCCATACGGCTGTTGAAGTTTGTAGACGTAGTATCCATAACAACGTTTGATCTGGATGGTGTGTGTGGGAAAATAGCAGCAGGAACCATACCAAGAGTTACACACAGTGCGAGTTACGGTTTCATTAAGCTGAACTGGATGAGGCCCATTTATCCACAAAGGAGCAGCGGTTCCACATCTTCTTTCTGCTACACATTTCTCTGGAATCTGAGCGCTGGTCTGACCCAAGTAAAAGCGATACCATCCACTCCAGGCAATGTAATAGTCACAGTGTAAGACTGAATAGTCTGTATTCTCTGTTGAACGCCAGGCATCGTTCAGTACAGTGTAATACACACAGGCGTCAATGCATTCAGCAACTCCATTGGTGGTGATGCACTCTGTGCCAGCAGGACAACACCGACAGCCGGTACACGGACCTTCAAATAGAATATGTGGGACAAAACAGAAGATAAACATTATAAGTCTAAAGACACAAAATACTTTTGCTTTTATTTCAACTTATTGTCAGATTTTGAGTTAATGAGGGTGAAGAGGTTTTCCTGCTCCTTTAGTGAGAATATCATGCCTACAGTCAGAGGAAATCATAAAAAAAGCAATCACACCTCACTATGAGTTAAATAAACCTCAGCTTTAAGTCCTGGTTTTAGCAGATTCTTAATAGGCATTAAATCCTTTTCATCAGTCAGACTACCTGCGACAGCCTGACAGCTACATGCTGCTTTCCATTTGAAGTTTGTCTCTACATGGACTAAACAGATTCTGCTCTGGACAAAGAACAGAAAAATCTCACAGTCCATTTCTGTTTGAAAATGTTGATTCTGTTAATGACCACTAAACATGTTTCTTACTTTGCTGTCCTTCAAGTGAGACTCTTTAATTAGTTGCTACATAGCAGATTTTTTAGTAATTTCTTAAGACTTTAACAGTCTTAAAATAGAGATGTAAAAAATGCAAGAAATTTCTCATTATAATGAACAACTCCTCACAAGCCAACTGGTGAAAATGCATGTTATGCAGTTTGCTTAGAGACTGTAGTTGAGGGACCTCAGAAAATGACTACACCACAGTCATCTGTTGTGTAAAATTAAGGATTATTTATGACTGCTTAAGCAGCAGAAATGAGAAACATTACTTGGTTTGTAGCAGATGAATGGATAACTCAGGCTGCAGTTTTCATCTGACCATCTTCCAGAGTCACTAAATGATCCAGCAACACACTGATCACCAGAGGGATCGTTGGGCTCGCCATCCGCCCAGTATCGAAACAGAGAGTCGCTGCCATCAGACCACAGCTTTTCCCGATACAGTCCAATCCAAACAGTGCTGGAACCTATAAGGGTTCTGATGATTTCATTTTCTGTCTGATTTCGTACACTGGGAAGGAAAAACAATGTTAATAAGAAATCACATTAAATACAGTACACAAAGAAAAATAATCTGTTGGGTTTCCTTTGATTTTTCAGTTTCAAAACAAAAAAATTGCTTTTTTCAGTTCTTAGTACCTAAATGAAAAAAAAAAACTTGAAATTGAAAATAAAAAATCCACAGTGTTTGATTTTTGCTTCAGATATTAAATCTAAACTAAAATATACAGTTATTTATAAATATGTAAAATAGAAAATAATGAATGTCGACAAAAGACGACAACTATACAAGAAATTATTACACTTTAAAATATTAGTTGCTTTCTTGGAATGTTAAGTCAAATTTAATTATATTAGGATCATGAGCTCTCAAACAGATACGTTGACTCTTTAAACAAACAGTTCAAAGGTCATCAAGGGAGACTGGATTCCACACTAAACTCACACTCCACTCAAGAAGCAACATTTACGATTAATTCATTTCTCCCTCCTCTGTGTCATCCTTCCTGCTGTGATACATTCTGGGTTTTCTCATGTTCACTTGGATTCTTTCTGGTAGAATTTCTTCTGGGCCAAATTAGCCAACAGAAGAAATTGTGAACGATGATGTTGATTATCTGCGCTGTTTTAAAATTGTAGTCTGCCTGTAGTTTTAGCAATGGCAGCAGAGGAAGTTCTGTCCATGTTGGTCGCACTTCTTAATACTGAATTAACATTAACAGCCACCTTGTTTTGCTAGACCCTTGTCTCTTCACAATGTATGATGGCTGTTCTGTTACAACGGAGACAATTTCCGGTAAGCTTCATAGCATTGAACTGGCCCACAACATACGTCACTTACAAAGATTAGCGATAGGATAAAAGATAAAAAGAGTTCAAGCCTCCATGGAGATGAAAGTCATAGGCACCAGGCAGGTGGAGTTAAAAGGACTAAACTGGTTGAAGGCATTAGCCCTCATTAAAACTGACTGGTCAGTAAATGTGACAAGGTTGGAACACAAGAATCAGAAATCCTGAGGTAAAGATTCAAATCCTTGGCAACTGCTTCAAGAAAATTAATATTTATATGTATATGGGCAGCCCTCTTTCCAACCACACCATGCTACCACATAGTCTAAACTGAAATATCAAAAACTTACAGGTAGTGAGGAATTCAACAGTGGTGCTTTCATTTGTGCTTTTTCAAAGAAAAGCAGAAATGAAAATGACATCAAGCATAAGAAAAGTGACCAGTTGGTTGTTTTCTATAGGAGGATGTGTTAATTAAATTAAAAAGAGATAAAAAAAAAAAATCAGGTGGGAAAAAATATTGATAAGAATGACAGATACATGAAAAGAGGGAGAAAAGTATGAAAACAGATGAATTACCAACAATAACTCAGCAACAGAAAGAAAATGGAAAATAGCTGGCAGAAAGAAACAGTGCATTGATCTTAGTGCCAAAATAAACCAGGACCGAGTGTCTACAAAGACAAAGAATAACCGTACATTAACTTCTTAAAGTACAAAACAAAAACCCACAGGAAAATGTCTGGAATTCATGAACTACAATCCCTCTCTATATAGATTATTATGCATTAATTCAGATGTAAATGCTGTATTTTCCGCACTATAAGGCGCACCTAAAAACCTTCAATTTCTTCAAAAGCCGACAGTGCGCCTTATAATCCGGTGCGCCTTATATATGGACCAATACTGAGCCGCAACAGGTCTAGCAACTACGGTAAGCAGCCGCAGACTTAATTTTCACCGTAAAAGAAGAAGTGCGCGGTGCATGCTGGGATAGTTGTCAGAATGCTGGTTTGTTAATAAAGTTTGATAATACATTTAAAGCCAGGGGGCGGAGGGGCGGGGAAAGAGAGACAGAGACTGCGGCAGCAACGTGTCGGTTGGTCTGTTACCCAGAAAGCAGTTGGGCACAATATTGCAACACCAACACCGTGAGTGAAACAACCACTGGG
Source organism: Poecilia reticulata (assembly GCF_904066995.2). Classification (NCBI taxonomy): domain Eukaryota; kingdom Metazoa; phylum Chordata; class Actinopteri; order Cyprinodontiformes; family Poeciliidae; genus Poecilia; species Poecilia reticulata. The sequence goes on along the minus strand of NC_088847.1, from coordinate 20,047,229 downwards.
GCAGACTACTATATGTAGTACTTGGGGATCACTACTTTACAAATGTGGATGTGTAATAATAGAGTACGGAACAAATTGGCAACCCGAATTGAAGCGTCTATTCTATGCGCCTTATAGTGCGGAAAATACGTCACTATGAATCCTTAGTTTTCTAATTCACATAAAGGTAGCAGTCACTTAAAACGTCACATTAGACGATGTGTTCATAAAAAGAGATTAGTTTAATAAACAGGCATCTGTATAAAAAGCAGGTAGAAAAAAATATTTAAAGGAAAGACTGATACACGGAAAGAAAAAACAAAGTATGACAGAAGATAAGAGTTACCAGAAATACAGGAATACAGCTCGCATAACTCAGCAACAGGAGTAACGGGAAGTAAATGGAAAACAGTAAGAAACAATGCACTGTTCTTCATGCCAAAACAAACCAGGACCAAGTGTTTACAAAGAGAAAGAATAACCCATCAACTTCTTTAATGACAAAACAAAAGCCCAGAGGAAAATGTCTGTAGAATTCATGAACCAGAGCTACAATACCTCTTTATATAGAGCGTTAGCATTAATGCAGTATTTGCTTTAATATACTGTCTTGTTATTACCTGGCAAGATCAACATAATTGTCACGGCAGAATTGCTGAGCTCCTGTCCAGGTTAGTGAAATGTCACTCAAAACATAGGATGGTGATCCACCTACTGTACCTGTAAATATATAGACAAGATGTTGAATAAGAAAATTAAAAGAAAATAATAATCTTTTTTATATATATATACAGTGGGGCAAAAAAGTATTTAGTCAGCCACCAATTGTGCAAGTTCTCCCACTTAAAAAGATGAGAGAGGCCTGTAATTTTCATCATAGATGTACCTCAACTATGAGAGACAAAAGGAGAAAAAAAAATCCAGAAAATCACATTTTCTGATTTTTAAAGAATTTATTGGCAATATATGGTGGAAAATAAGTATTTGGTCAGCTACAAACAAGCAAGATTTCTGGCTCTCACAGCCGTGTAACTTCTTCTGTAAGAGGCTCCTCTGTCCTCCACTTGTTACCTGTATTAATGGCACCTATTTGAACTCGTTATCAGTATAAAACACACCTGTCCACAACCTCAAACAGTCACACTCTAAACTCCACCATGGCCAAAACTAGAGAGCTGTCAAAGGACACCCGAAACAAAATTATAAACCTGCACCTAGCTGGGAATACTGAATCTGCAATAGGTAAACAGCTTGGTGTGAAGAAATCAACTGTGGGATCAATTATTAGAAAATGGAACACTTACAAGACCACTGATAATCTCCCTCGATCTGGGGCTCCACGCAAGATCACACCCCGTGGGGTCAAAATGATCACAAGAACGGTGAGCAAAAATCCAGAACCACACGGGGGAACATAGTGAATGACCTGCAGAGAGCTGGGACCAAAGTAACAAAGGCTACCATCAGTAACACACTACGCCGCCAGGGACTCAAACCTGCAGTGCCAGACGTGTCCCCCTGCTTAAGCCAGTACATGTCAAGGCCCGTCTCAAGTTTGCTAGAGAGCATTTGGATGATCCAGAAGATGACTGGGAGAATATCATATGGTCAGATGAAGCCAAAATAGAACTTTTTGGTCAAAACTCTACTCGTCGTGTTTGGAGGAGAATGAATGCTGAGTTGCATCCAAAGAACACCATACCTACTGTGAAGCATGGGGGTGGAAACATCATGCTTTAGGGCTGTTTTTCTGCCAAGGGACCAGGACGACTAATCCGTGTAAAGGAAAGAATGAATGGGGCCATGTATCGTCACATTTTGAGTGAAAACCTCCTTCCATCAACAAGGGCATTGAAGGTGAAACGTGGCTGGGTCTTTCAGCAGGACGATGATCCCAAACACACCACCCGGGTAACGAAGGAGTGGCTTCGTAAGAAGCATTTCAAGGTCCTGGAGTGGCCTAGCCAGTCTCCAGATGTCAACCCCATAGAAAATCTGTGGAGGGAATTGAAAGTCCGTGTTGTCCAGTGACAGCCCCAGAACATCACAGCTCTAGAGAAGATCTGCATGGAGGAATGGGCCAAAATACCACCAACAGTGTGTGAGAACCTTGTAAAGACTTACAGAAAACGTTTGATCTCTGTCATTGACCAACAAAGGGTATATAACAAAGTATTGAGATGAACTTTTGTTATTGACCAAATACTTATTTTTCACCATATTTTGCAAATAAATTCTTTAAAAATCAAAAAATGTGATTTTCTGGATTTTTTTTTTCTCCTTTTGTCTCTCATAGTTGAGGTACATCTATGATGAAATTTACAGGCCTCTCTCATCTTTTTAAGTGGGAGAACTTGCACAATTGGTGGCTGACTAAATACTTTTTTGCCCCACTGTATATATATATATATATATATATATATATATATATATATATATATATATATATATATATATATATATATATATATATATATGTTATATAATGTATAACACTCTTACCATTGTAGCACACAAACTGCATTGCTACCATGCACTGAATGTCATCCCATTGGCCCGGTGAGCTATCACTGGACCCATAAAACCTGACACAATGCTGTTGTCCATAATAATCGTCGGGTTGGCCAGGTTGCCAGTTCCTAAATGAATTTTCTCCAGGACCATAGAAGCTGCTGTCATCTAGGGACCATTTCCAGCTGTTCATTATGTCATCGTAGAGACCGATCCATGCCTTGCCTAAATAATAAAAAAAACATGTTTATAAAAATTAAAAGCTTCAGTGAAGCATGTTTATAGTCACATATGATAAAACTTACACTTGTATAAAAAAATAAGGTAATTTTATTTATATAGCACATTTTCAGCAACAGGACAATTCAAAGTGCTTGAAATGTGGGGTTTGTGATTATATTTATGTTGTTCACCTATTTTCAAATTAAAAACTCACCTGTATAATTTGAGCTGGTATGTAGAAAGTTATCAACATCAGCTGTGCTTTCAATGGTGGCCATATCAGTGTAGTCCCGTCTGCAGACACTCTGAGCTTCTGTCCATGTGAGCGAAGTGTTCACAAAGTAGTACTGATGGTTTTGGGTGCTAGCAACACTGAGCAGGGCACCTGAAATAAAACCCATTAAACTTTAACAGCATTGAATTACAGGCATTGCATTAATCTTCCTTATTTCTTCCAAGTCTTCTTTCTGTGGAAAATGTCAGCAAAAATAGTGATTAAAAGCATTTGATTATTATTAGCGTATCCAAGTGACAAGATATGGAGAGTTAAGTTTTCTTCAGCGAGAGTCACTGTCTATTAACTTCAGGTCTAAAAGTTGTTCGTCCTAAAATCTTTCTAGAATTTTATTTTATGCAATATCCATGATTTGTGTAGATTAAAAGGATTTATATTTATTGAACATGGTAAACAGGAACCAGAAAGTAACTTTCATAGCTGGTTTGCAGTGTTAAGGTAAGGTAAAGGCAATTTTATTTATATAGCACATTTTCAGCAACAAGGCAATACAAAGTGCTTTACAGGACTTAAAAGGAAATACAAACAAAATAACAAACCAAAGCTAAAATAATCTAATGTTGATCTAAAGTATGTAAACTAGGAGCTCCTGTTCAGGGTTGCCATTTCTGGGTTAATACATTTAGAATATGCTAGTTTTAAAACTTAACACATCTTGATTGAAATAGCCTAAATATAGTTTTAAAATTAATAACTTATTCTGGCCTATTGACCTTTATTTTACCTGTAGTTACAGCAGATCGTTTGCTAAGATCATTTAATCTGCCCTTTGTGTGTCTGGGAAACAATCAGGAGAAGTTCCAGCTTTTCACACTGATCTGTGAAAAGCCATAAAACAGCAGGAGTTCAGGAGAAGCTCTGCTTCCACTTTGTTTAGATAAAGATGACAACTGGTGTTTGATCTTGTAAACAAATTGCAGGGAGTTTCTAACTTTAAACAGCTCCTGGTTGGATGAGCAGAGATACGCCTTATTTGAAAAACTTAAAGACAGGAATACGCCTTTACTATAAAACTTTCTGCATAGGAGAAACAAATTAGATTTGCTCTCGCAATTCTCCAAAGACGTCTTTGCTTTACTATCTTTAGTCTTTTTCTCTCTCAGGTAAATTCGTGTTGTTTGTGCTCTGAGGTTTCCGATGTTTTGTGATGTGCTTTTCTGGTGATAGTATGCATCTGTCTTGAATAAATGCTGATTATTGTGACGCTGTTATCTCTGCGTGATCTCAGTCTTTGTGCACAGCATTTTTCTGAATCGGGGCATAAGAGAGGATATAACGAGTCAAAAGGTTTTTAAAGTTATAGAATTTTTTTCTCTCTTAATAGTTGGAAGAACAGGAGCTTGAAAAATAGTTTAACAATGTTGATCCAGAAGTTTCTACTGTTCTTCTGGTCTCTGCATCTAAATAGTGAGCACTCTACAGTTTCTGATGAAATAAACTAAAGAGTGACTAATCTAATTCCTTTTCTGGGTTAAAAGTGAGCACGCCACAGTTTCTAAATGATGATGGTGTAGTATTGGTCTAGGTAGTGAATACTCCAGTTTCTAAAAAGTAAGCTAAATTCTAAGTTTGTTCTAAATCCTTTTTTTTTTTAATGCCAGAATAATGAAAGAGAAATAGATTTTTGTAGTTGTCTTCAAGTTTAAGTTACTATAATGTTAAACTATTAGAGAAACACCAGCTGAGGACGCTTTAACATTTGTAAACCAATATTAGAGTTATACGGAGGTAAATCTGTGGATGTATTTTAAACACACTATTTACTTAATGACATCCTGGAAAAATGGAAACAAGTCGGTCAAAATCAGAGGAACAGAATAAACAAATCTGGTTCATCTGGTAAAATTTCCAGATGCCTGAAAGTGCCAACTTCATCTTCAAAGTAAACAAGTACATGCAAGTCTTGGCATCATTTGAATAGTCGGCCATCACAGGTTAGGAGGTAGAAGGGACTCCTAGAATCAAACATGATCTGCTACAAAATTTGGATATTAGCTTCAGAACAAAAGCTAAAGATCTTGTAAGGATGCTTAAAAAAGCTGCTCTGGACTTTCCTAAGTGAATCGAGTACGTCGTCAATACTGAGGTGAAAGTGCTAATCACATAAGCCAGAATAAGATACCAACCTGTGAGCCCAAACAGGATCAGCCTGTAAGCCATCAGCGAAAGCTTGAGAAAAAATAAAGTATCCAGATAATATCTTCTAAATCCAAACACTAAGAATGTATTTCACAACTTATACAAGCTAATGAAGTACAACAAAATCTTGAGATGTGCAGCATGTTTATAGGTATTTGAGGTGGGTGTGGCAGTTACCAGCATCTGACAGTACAAGAATGAGGATGAGCATAGTTCTAAGAAAACAACACCAGAGTTCATAGAAATTCACTTTGCAGTAAAAGGCTTTTTTTTTTTCTAAATCAAAAGTCTATTTCCAATATTATAATTTGTGAGACTAAAAAGTCATGCAAGCAGGTGGTCAGGAAACAGGAGATTGTACTCTGCTTGTTTTCACTCAATGCCAAACTTCTAATAAAAGTTAGTTCCTGTCATCTGTAGAAATATTCAGATTATTTTGCAGCTTTCTGGGTGTATCAGAGGTGAACAAGAAACTTTGTACAAAATTGGAAAAATGCTTAAATCCGTGGCGTGAGAACGATCTCGAAGAAAACAAAATAAATTGAGTCGTTATAAAATGTAGAAAAGAGAAAAAATGTCAAACACATTTTTATCATGGGAGAAATAATTTGACAAAATAATGTCTGGTGAAGTTGTTTCATTTGTTGCAGTGAAATAGTTGGGAGATCCAAACAGAAAGCTGAAGAAGGTGGAAGGAAAGAACACATATTTTATTTAGAAGCTTAGAAAATCTATAGAAGGTAGTTAATATTTTAAAATAACAGAGAAAAAATAATGACACTGACATTGAACAATTAAGTCTAATGTAACCAGGCAACCAACTTTGAACAGCAAATTTAATTATGATTTAAACATAGAAAGAAACAGATGAGTATTATCTAAACAATGAAGTATCTCTGAAAATCCAAATAAAGTATTGTTTTTCCACAATAAAGCTCTCTAAAATGTAAAAGAAAGAAGACTATAGTGAAACAGAAAACAGACACATTAACAAACAAAAAAGGACATTTTTAAATTAAGCTTTAAATCATCATTGGTTGAGTGAACAAGCAAGACGACGACGTCAGAGTCAAATCTGCGCAGATTATCTCAGCATAAATCTGAGTTTATCTTAGCCAGCATTTCCTTGTTCTTCACATTGAACTTCCTGACAAACTACATTCTTCATCTAAACAAACAAAACATTTTTCACTGACCGGAATACCAATCGCCCCTTTATAAAAAGCATAAGGTTGTTTTGTGAGGGTAAAATAAAAGCATTTCACCCTCATGTGGTTTTCAAACGTTCTACATTTGAAAAAACCTGCGAAAAAAAATTCCCATAGAGGCACAGGTATAATCTAAGAGTTTCTAAGAGACAAATTTGCATTTTTTATTTTTTTGGGGGGGATTCCTTATTTTCATAAATCTAATAAATTTACAGAATATTAAAAAATTATGTTGACAGAATATAAACAGAATAAAAACTAACTTCAAACAGTTTGCATCAAATCCTTGTGTTAAAATATACTCAAAATATTTTTAATTACCTTGACTAACGTTTCCATATTAGAGATGTTATAAACAAAGGTTGGTTTTATTTCTGTTTTCACACTGAGCTTAGCTTTGGTTTGATCACCGAGTCCTATTATTAATTATTTGCAATTAAATCATATTATAAAGCATAAAGTTAATAGTGTTTCAATTGTGTGCCACCTGTTCTTCAGAGTAATAGAATAAGGAGCAGAAACTCAAAGATGAACACATTTTACACATTGGGTTATGCTGTCTCCTAAATCTGTCATGAGTTCAGCTGAGCTTTCTGAGAAACTGTTCGTGACGCTAAGAACCAGAGGTAACAATAATACACTGAAAGGAATGAGTTACAGGAAATACCCGTTTTAAAAACGGTTTCTGAGTACAGCTTTGGCATGCATTTCAAATAGTTTTAAAGAACTCCCTTTACCTCATACGACCTGCATGTCACATCGCGTTTTTGGTTATCACTGTCGGGACCAAAATATTGAACTCTGTGAAATCTGTGGTAAATACCTACACCGCCACCTGGTGGTGGGGGATCAGAATTTCACATTCACGTAATGGCCAAGGGAGCTAAATGGAGCCGTTCTGACTAAAGTTTTGCTTCTTCTTACTTTTACTTTGTTCATATCACCACATATCTAAGCTTTTTTCTTTCAGGTTTTTTCAAGCTTCTGTATATAGTGTTTCGCCTAAGACTATTTTTTAATAAAAGTAACCAATTCACTGATTCCTAAAACTGTATATAGAGGCAACACAATCATAGAAAAAAAAATGTACACAAATGATTAATGAAAATAGAAGATATTCTTAATTGAGTTATTGGTAAACAAAAATAGATTAAAATTTCTCACAAAAGAAAATCAAATCTGTAAAATGACAACATCCCAGCATTATGAAATTAGTACATAAAATAAACCTCATGCAATTTCAGGGAAAGGAAAGAACGTTGCAGATGAATGATCCAGAATTTGATTCCATCGGTGATTTCATGATTTCGAAGAAACATTTTTCAGAGTAAACTGTGGCGGCAGATTATATTCTCTGAAGAGCTGGATTGAAAAACACATATATGAGTAAAAGGTTAAAATAGACACAAATAGATATAAAAAAGTCAAAATAGATACTAGCTCACCTCTATCAAAGCATCTTCTAGCTCTGATTCCGTCATTGTCCTGGGAAGCTTCAACCTCAGATTAAATCCCAAAACATAATCTGTTGATAACAAAAATTATACATTTATAATCCACTAATATAAATCTATTAAATTGCAGATTGATAACAGTAATGCAATATTTGTTTTTGAGAAAAATTCAAACTTTAATATTTTTATATGACAAAAAATGTCCAAGTAGGGAGAAAAAAAATAATACTAAAAAAGTATGTTTATTTACTCACTTGGCCCTGTTTGTTGGTCAATGAAGTTTCAAGTTTCAAGCAAAATGGTTTTGTTGACATGAAAAGAAAAAAAGAAAATCAATGAAACAATATTGGGGTGATTTCATATTTTAATTTTCTTGTAATTTCAAGGAAAGAACAGAAAGACATAATAATTGCAGGTGTTTCAAAATAAGACTTTGGTCAATCTTTTCTAGTTTTACTCATAATTCAAAAAGTTCTACAGTGAAATGCAACCCATTAAAACCACTGCAAATTCGAATTTATGTGAAAAATAAAGTAAATTTGTTGCACACCATTAAGTGTCCAGTAGATTTAAGTATCTTACCAGTAGTTGCAAGTATGCTGACTCCACTGCTTCTGACATTGTCAAACACAGAGAACAGGGTGAATGTGTAGTTTGTCCGAGCGGTCAGAGATGTGACTGTGTGTTTCACTGGTCCGTCTCCATCTGGTGAACTGATGTTTGTCTCTGTGCCGTTAAACTGCAGAACAAAGCTGATGTTGATGGCGACTTTATTCCATCGCAGAGTGATGCTGGTCTCATTTTGTTCTGATGCTCTGAAGCCTTTGGCATTTTTAGGCGCTAAAACAAATAAAGTCAAATAATTTATTCAAAACCTTTATCCTCCAAAAGTTTACATTTATAAACAATATTGTGATGATGAGAGTTCCACAATCATAAAACAAATAATAATTCTATTAGGAACATTTCCAAGTCAAGTAATGTTATTTGATCAAATTCTAATATAAGAAATCAAATCTGTTAAAGTAAAACAAACATTTATCATGTTCAAATGCTGAAGCATGAAATAAAGTTCAGGGATCAGATGATTTTCAGGTTTACTGTTTGAATGAAGAGAGTTTGACTGGACCATTAAATGAGCAATAGATTTAAGAATATTTAGCTTTTTGCAAAATGATATAAATACATACTCATGTAATAAAGACTGGCTAAAATGGCCAAATTATATGTTTGCATTTGAGTCTCGTTAGTCTTTTCATATTTGAGCCACGATTGTCTCAAAGCTTTGTTAATATGTTTATATTGAACATTGAATTTATTTACACTAAAGTTTAAAAAACTTATTGTTCAACATTCTGCTTGATGGCTGTTTGCTCTTGGCTTTTATTTAAAATTTTTAAAATTCAAATGCTATTAATTTATTTTTTACCCTTATAAATTAATGTTCTGGCTCATAGTGTTACTTCCTCAATGCACGTGACATTAGGCAATGTAGTCCCATAAAAAAGAAGACGTGTGTGACGTTACCAAGTTTGAACCTGATTTTCAAGATTTTGGAGGAAAAACCATTTGCCGTGGTTGTGCATGAATTTCTGTACTTTATATTCATACCAGTGACTGCAGTAAATTGTACTCCACTGCTTCTGACGTTCTCAAACACAGAGAAGAGAGTGAATGTGTATCTGGTTCCTGCAGTCAGAGATGAAACTGTGTGGTTCACTGGTCCATCTCCATCTGGTGCTCTGATGAATGTCTGAATGCCTTTAAACTGGAGAACAAAGCTGGTGCTGTTGTTGATTTTATTCCACTGCAGAGTGATGCTGCTCTCATCTTGATCTGATGACCTGAAGCCTTGTGCAGTTTTAGGAGCTGAGACAAAAGAGGAAAAAGGAGGTCAATTTAATTATTTCAAAATGTTCATCCTCCAAAAGATAATATTCTAAAACAATATTGTGACGATGATGAAACAACATGTCCTAAAATCTTAAACCAGAAAATAATTTAGTTTAAAAAAAATCCTAATCAACTAGCAATATTTTATAAAACTCTAATATAAGATATCAAATTGGGTAAAGTAAAACCTACTGCTATGTTCAAATGCTAATGCATAAAATAGTTGATTTTGAGTTTTGCCTTTGATTCAAATGTTGATTTTCAAACACCAGAACTGCTTCCATCATATCATGTACACAAATGTAATGAAGGCTTTTCTATAACCAGATTAAATGATTTTGCTCAAATGGCCAAACAATGTTTGCATTTAAGTCTTATTTGCAGTCTTTTCATACTGTAGCCTTGGTTGTCTCAATGTAATATCTAAAAATAAATGTAACAAAACATTGATTTTCATCACATTAGATAAGTTTAAAACTGCTTGTTCAATATGTTTTTGCACATCACATATGAAAAAAAAATTCAGCAATTACTCAAGAACTGTGATTATGAAATTATGGTCATTTTCTTACCTGTTGCAGCTTCAAACTGTACTCCGCTGCTTCTGACGTTCTCAAACACAGAGAAGAGAGTGAATGTATATCTGGTTCCAGCAGTGAGAGATGAGACTGTGTAGTTCACTGGTCCATCTCCATCTGGTGCTCTGATGAATGTCTCTGATCCATTAAACTGGAGAACAAAGCTGGTGCTGTTGTTGATTTTATTCCACTGCAGAGTGATGCTGCTCTCATCTTGATCTGATGCTCTCAAAGCTTCGACATTTGTAGGAGCTGAAACAAAAACATAAAAATTTAACTCAAGTAAATTCCATAAAATCATTGGTAAACTGAAATGCTTGAAGTGTAAGAAATGAGATATAGATCAAATATTGTTTAATGTTAAGGTCACAGTTATCTTACCAGTTGCAACTGTGATGTTTACAGCACTGCTTCTAACATTCATAAACACACGGTACAGTATGAATGTATATCTGGTTCCAGCAGTGAGAGATGTGACTGTATGTGTCACTGGTCCATCTCCATCTGGTGAACTGATGTTTGTCTCTGTGCCATTAAACTGGAGAACAAAGCTGGTGCTGTTGTCTCCTTTATTCCACTGCAGAGTGATGCTGCTCTCATTTTGTTCTGATGCTCTGAAACCCTCTGCATTTTCAGGAGCTGAGAACAACAATGAGATTTAGATGTGATTCAACATTGAGTCAGTGACTGTGTCCAACTCCAAGTTCAAGGTGAAACATTCAGATCCTCGTTCACAGCTTACAAACATCACTAATGTAAAGTTTCCTTTGAAACTTTGATGAAAATAAATCTCTCACCAGTCACTGCAGCAATGCTGACTCCACTGCTTCTGATGCTCTCAAACACAGAGAAGAGAGTGAATGTGTATCTGGTTCCAGCAGTGAGAGATGAAACTGTCAGAAGTAATGGTTGTTGTCCAGCAGGTGGTGCTATATTCAACTCTGTTTCATTATATTGGAGGATGAAGCTGACATTGTTATTGACAACATCCCACTGCAGAGTGATGCTGGTCTCATCCTGTCTCAGTGATGTGAAGCTTTCTGCATCTTGGGGAGCTGAAAGAAAAGAATATGAGTTAAATTATGTATTCAGTTCATTGGTGGTGAAGTGACCTACTCAAAATCATCAGCAATTAATGTCAAAGAAAAATTGTTGACTTTGGTTGTTAATAAATTAATGTATGTGTATCTTACCAGTGACAGCAGCAAGTAGTACTCCACTGCTTCTGACGTTCTCAAACACAGAGAAGAGAGTGAATGTATATCTGGTTCCAGCAGTGAGAGATGAAACTGTGTGGTTCACTGGTCCGTCTCCATCTGGTGCTCTGATGAATGTCTCTGATCCGTTAAACTGGAGAACAAAGCTGGTGCTGTTGTTGATTTTATTCCACTGCAGAGTGATGCTGCTCTCATCTTGATCTGATGCTCTCACAGCTTCTGTGTTTCTTGGAGCTAAAAAAGAAGAGGAATCCATTAGAAAGCTAAAAAATATGGTTTACCTGATGGTTTTATAGCTAATTTAAAAATGCAAAGTCTTCGATGCACAAATATTCAGCATCTATGGTAATAATTAATTTCTTTTTGGTCTTCTTGACTGCTGTTAAAAAAATTTTGCCGATGTAAAATAAACCAATTTCATGTATGTTGTATTAATGAGGAGCACTCCGTCCTACATCCATTTTAGTCATTCTGCATCCTCTTCACACTCCTCAATCAATTTTAAACACGTTCAAGACCATTTGTAGATCTTTATAGAAATGCTGGCTTAAAATTACATAAAGGTAATTTTAAAATCTTTACCAGTAACAGCTTCAAGTTGTACTCCACTGCTTCTGATGCTCTCAAACACAGAGAAGAGAGTGAATGTATATCTGGTTCCAGCAGTGAGAGATGAAACTGTGTAGTTCACTGGTCCGTCTCCATCTGGTGCTCTGATGAATGTCTCTGATCCGTTAAACTGGAGAACAAAGCTGGTGCTGTTGTTGATTTTATTCCACTGCAGAGTGATGCTGCTCTCATCTTGATCTGATGCTCTCACAGCTTCTGTGTTTCTTGGAGCTAAAAAAGAAGAGGAATCCATTAGTAAGCTAAAAAATTTGGTTTACCTGATGGTTTTATTGCTAATTTAAAGATGCATAGTCTTCAATCCAACACCTCTTCAGCAGAAATAGGTAATTTCTTTGTGGTCTTCTTGATTGCTGTTAAACATCTGTTGTTGCTGTAAAATTAGATAATTTTATGTTTGCTGTATTAGTAGTTTATGAACTGAGGAGAGTTTCATCCTCCATCCATTTTAGTCATTCTGCATGCTCTCCATAGTCTTCAATCAATTTTAAACAATGAATCTTACAATTCTTTGCTTTTATTTAATAAATAAATCATTTTTAAACGTTGCCAAGTCTTCCAAAATAATCCAGCCATATCTTGGTTTAATAAATTTCCGTGTGAATGGTGTTAGTTTTCACACCCAGTTTTACTGACCTGCAGGTGCATTATTTCTGAATTTGGCTTCTTATATTGAATCATTTTAAAAATTCATTAAAATGTATATTTTTTCCAAACTTTTCCCACAAAATATGTTCTTACATTTAAAATTGATGTCATGTCATGTACAACACCATTTGCAGAACTGCACAGAGATACCTTGTTAAAATCACATAGAGATCATATTAAACTACCCACCTGTTGCAGCTTCAAGTTGTACTCCACTGCTTCTGACGTTCTCAAACACAGAGAAGAGAGTGAATGTGTATCTGGTTCCAGCAGTGAGAGATGAAACTGTGTAGTTCACTGGTCCGTCTCCATCTGGTGCTCTGATGAATGTCTCTGATCCGTTAAACTGGAGAACAAAGCTGGTGCTGTTGTTGATTTTATTCCACTGCAGAGTGATGCTGCTCTCATCTTGATCTGATGCTCTCACAGCTTCTGTGTTTCTTGGAGCTAAAATAGAGGAAGAATTAATTAGTAAGCTGATAACTTTGGTATACCTGATGGTTTTATAGCTAATTTAAAAATGCATAGTCTTCAATGCACAAATATTCAGCATCTATGGTAATAATGAATTTCTTTTTGGTCTTCTTGACTGCTGTTAAAAAAATTTGCTGATGTAAAATTAACCAATTTCATGTATGTTGTATTAATGAGGAGCACTCCGTCCTACATCCATTTTAGTCATTCTGCATCCTCTTCATAGTCCTCAATCAATTTTAAATATGTACAAGGCCATTTGCAGATCAATACAGAAATTCTTCATTAAAAATCACATAGGGATTATCTTAAAATCCTTACCAGTAACAGCTTCAAATTGTACTCCACTGCTTCTGACGTTCTCAAACACAGAGAAGAGAGTGAATGTGTATCTGGTTCCAGCAGTGAGAGATGAAACTGTGTGGTTCACTGGTCCGTCTCCATCTGGTGCTCTGATGAATGTCTCTGATCCGTTAAACTGGAGAACAAAGCTGGTGTTGTTGATTTTATTCCACTGCAGAGTGATGCTGCTCTCATCTTGATCTGATGCTCTCAAAGCTTCGACATTTGTAGGAGCTGAGACAAAAACATAAAAATTTAACTCAAGTAAATTCCATAAAATCATTGGTAAACTGAAATGCTTGAAGTGTAAGAAATGAGATATAGATCAAATATTGTTTAATGTTAAGGTCACAGTTATCATACCAGTAGCAATGGTGATGTTTACAGCACTGCTTCTAACATTCATAAACACACGGTACAGTATGAATGTATATCTGGTTCCAGCAGTGAGAGATGTGACTGTATGTGTCACTGGTCCATCTCCATCTGGTGAACTGATGTTTGTCTCTGTGCCATTAAACTGGAGAACAAAGCTGGTGCTGTTGTCTCCTTTATTCCACTGCAGAGTGATGCTGCTTTCATTTTGTTCTGATGCTCTGAAACCCTCTGCATTTTCAGGAGCTGAGAACAACAATGAGATTTAGATGTGATTCAACATTGAGTCAGTGACTGTGTCCAACTCCAAGTTCAAGGTGAAACATTCAGATCCTCGTTCACAGCTTACAAACATCACTAATGTAAAGTTTCCTTTGAAACTTTGATGAAAATAAATCTCTCACCAGTCACTGCAGCAATGCTGACTCCACTGCTTCTGATGCTCTCAAACACAGAGAAGAGAGTGAATGTGTATCTGGTTCCAGCAGTGAGAGATGAAACTGTCAGAAGTAATGGTTGTTGTCCAGCAGGTGGTGCTATATTCAACTCTGTTTCATTATATTGGAGGATGAAGCTGACATTGTTATTGACAACATCCCACTGCAGAGTGATGCTGCTCTCATCCTGTCTCAGTGATGTGAAGCTTTCTGCATCTTGGGGAGCTGAAAGAAAAGAATATGAGTTAAATTATGTATTCAGTTCATTGGTGGTGAAGTGACCTACTCAAAATCATCAGCAATTAATGTCAAAGAAAAATTGTTGATTTTGGTTGTTAATAAATTAATGTACTTGTATCTTACCAGTGACTGCAGTAAGTTGTACTCCACTGCTTCTGACGTTCTCAAACACAGATATTAGAGTGAATGTGTATCTGGTTCCAGCAGTGAGAGATGAAACTGTGTAGTTCACTGGTCCATCTCCATCTGGTGCTCTGATGAATATCTCTGATCCGTTAAACTGGAGAACAAAGCTGGTGCTGTTGATTTTATTCCACTGCAGAGTGATGCTGCTCTCATCTTGATCTGATGCTCTCAAAGCTTCGACATTTGTAGGAGCTGAAACAAAAACATAAAAATTTAACTCAAGTAAATTCCATAAAATCATTGGTAAACTAAAATGCTTGAAGCGTAAGAAATGAGATATAGATCAAATATTGTTTAATGTTAAGGTCACAGTTATCATACCAGTAGCAATGGTGATGTTTACAGCACTGCTTCTAACATTCATAAACACACGGTACAGTATGAATGTATATCTGGTTCCAGCAGTGAGAGATGTGACTGTATGTGTCACTGGTCCATCTCCATCTGGTGAACTGATGTTTGTCTCTGTGCCGTTAAACTGGAGAACAAAGCTGGTGCTGTTGTCTCCTTTATTCCACTGCAGAGTGATGCTGCTTTCATTTTGTTCTGATGCTCTGAAACCCTCTGCATTTTCAGGAGCTGAGAACAACAATGAGATTTAGAAGTGATTCAACATTGGGTCAGAGATTGTGTCCAACTCCAAGTTCAAGGTGAAACATTCAGATCCTCGTTCACAGCTTACAAACATCACTAATGTAAAGTTTCCTTTGAAACTTTGATGAAAATAAATCTCTCACCAGTCACTGCAGCAATGCTGACTCCACTGCTTCTGATGCTCTCAAACACAGAGAAGAGAGTGAATGTGTATCTGGTTCCAGCAGTGAGAGATGAAACTGTCAGAAGTACTGGTTGTTGTCCAGCAGGTGGTGCTATATTCAACTCTGTTTCATTATATTGGAGGATGAAGCTGACATTGTTATTGACAACATCCCACTGCAGAGTGATGCTGGTCTCATCCTGTCTCAGTGAAGTGAAGCTTTCTGCATTTTGGGGAGCTGAAAGAAAAGAATATGTGATAAATTACGTCTTCAGTTCATTGGTGGTGAAGTGACCTTCTCAAAATCATCAGCAATTAATGTCAAAGAAAAATTATTGACTTTGGTTGTTAATAAATTAATGTATGTGTATCTTACCAGTGACAGCAGCAAGTAGTACTCCACTGCTTCTGACGTTCTCAAACACAGAGAAGAGAGTGAATGTATATCTGGTTCCAGCAGTGAGAGATGAAACTGTGTGGTTCACTGGTCCATCTCCATCTGGTGCTCTGATGAATGTCTCTGATCCGTTAAACTGGAGAACAAAGCTGGTGCTGTTGTTGATTTTATTCCACTGCAGAGTGATGCTGCTCTCATCTTGATCTGATGCTCTGAAGGCTTCTGTGTTTACAGGAGCTGAGAACAGGTTGGAAAAAATAGTCAAATTTCTTCACAATCTTTATCCTCCGAAAAATATTGTGATGATGGTACAAGATTTCCAAAAATCTGAATATCTGATTTTTAAAAGATTCAAAACAAGTAGTTATATCTTATCAATTTCTAATCTAAGAATGAATCTAAGAAAGATGAAAAGGTGAAAGTTAAAGATTAACATATTACAATTACAATATCTTACCAGTGACCACAGCAATGCTGACTCCACTGCTTCTGACGTTCTCAAACACAGAGAAGAGAGTGAATGTGTATCTGGTTCCAGCAGTGAGAGATGAAACTGTGTAGTTCACTGGTCCATCTCCATCTGGTGCTCTGATGAATGTCTCTGATCCGTTAAACTGGAGAACAAAGCTGGTGCTGTTGTTGATTTTATTCCACTGCAGAGTGATGCTGCTCTCATCTTGATCTGATGCTCTCACAGCTTCTGTGTTTCTTGGAGCTAAAAAAGAAGAGGAATCAATTAGTAAGCTAAAAAATTTGGTATACCTGATGGTTTTATTGCTAATTTAAAGATGCATAGTCTTCAATCCAACACCTGTTCAGCAGAAATAGGTAATTTCTTTGTGGTCTTCTTGATTGCTGTTAAACATCTGTTGTTGCTGTAAAATTAGATAATTTTATGTTTGCTGTATTAGTAGTTTATGAACTGAGGAGAGTTTCATCCTCCATCCATTTTAGTCATTCTGCATGCTCTCCATAGTCTTCAATCAATTTTAAACAATGAATCTTACAATTCTTTGATTTAATTTAATAAAGAAATCATTTTTAAACATTGCCAAGTCTTCCAAAATAATCCAGCCATATCTTGGTTTAATAAATTTCCGTGTGAATGGTGTTAGTTTTCACAACCAGTTTTACTGACCTGCAGGTGCATTATTTCTGAATTTGGCTTCTTATATTGAATCATTTTAAAAATTCATTAAAATTGATATTTTTTCCAAACTTTTCACACAAAATATGTTCTTACAATTAAAATTGATGTCATGTCATGTACAACACCATTTGCAGAACTGCACAGAGATACCTTGTTAAAATCACATAGAGATCATATTAAACTACCCACCTGTTGCAGCTTCAAGTTGTACTCCACTGCTTCTGACGTTCTCAAACACAGAGAAGAGAGTGAATGTGTATCTGGTTCCAGCAGTGAGAGATGAAACTGTGTGGTTCACTGGTCCGTCTCCATCTGGTGCTCTGATGAATGTCTCTGATCCGTTAAACTGGAGAACAAAGCTGGTGCTGTTGTTGATTTTATTCCACTGCAGAGTGATGCTGCTCTCATCTTGATCTGATGCTCTCACTGCCTCTGTGTTTCTCGGAGCTAAAATAGAGGAAGAATTTATTAGTAGGCTGATAAGTTTGGTATACCTGATGATTTTATAGCTAATTTAAAAATGCATAGTCTTCAATGCACAAATATTCAGCATCTATGGTAATAATGAATTTCTTTTTGGTCTTCTTGACTGCTGTTAAAAAAATTTGCTGATGTAAAATTAACCAATTTCATGTATGTTGTATTAATGAGGAGCACTCCGTCCTACATCCATTTTAGTCATTCTGCATACTCTTCATAGTCCTCAATCAATTTTAAATATGTACAAGGCCATTTGCAGATCAATACAGAAATTCTTCATTAAAAATCACATAGGGCTTATCTTAAAATCCTTACCAGTAACAGCTTCAAATTGTACTCCACTGCTTCTGACGTTCTCAAACACAGAGAAGAGAGTGAATGTATATCTGGTTCCAGCAGTGAGAGATGAGACTGTGTGGTTCACTGGTCCGTCTCCATCTGGTGCTCTGATGAACGTATCTGATCCGTTAAACTGGAGAACAAAGCTGGTGTTGTTGATTTTATTCCACTGCAGAGTGATGCTGCTCTCATCTTGATCTGATGCTCTCAAAGCTTCGACATTTGTAGGAGCTGAAACAAAAACATAAATGTTTAACTCAAGTAAATTCCATAAAATCATTGGTAAACTGAAATGCTTGAAGTGTAAGAAATGAGATATAGATCAAATATTGTTTAATGTTAAGGTCACAGTTATCTTACCAGTTGCAACAGTGATGTTTACAGCACTGCTTCTAACATTCATAAACACACGGTACAGTATGAATGTATATCTGGTTCCAGCAGTGAGAGATGTGACTGTATGTGTCACTGGTCCATCTCCATCTGGTGAACTGATGTTTGTCTCTGTGCCGTTAAACTGGAGAACAAAGCTGGTGCTGTTGTCTCCTTTATTCCACTGCAGAGTGATGCTGCTTTCATTTTGTTCTGATGCTCTGAAACCCTCTGCATTTTCAGGAGCTGAGAACAACAATGAGATTTAGAAATGATTCAGCATTGAGTCAGTGACTGTGTCCAACTCCAAGTTCAAGGTGAAACATTCAGATCCTCGTTCACAGCTTACAAACATCACTAATGTAAAGTTTCCTTTGAAACTTTGATGAAAATAAATCTCTCACCAGTCACTGCAGCAATGCTGACTCCACTGCTTCTGATGCTCTCAAACACAGAGAAGAGAGTGAATGTGTATCTGGTTCCAGCAGTGAGAGATGAAACTGTCAGAAGTAATGGTTGTTGTCCAGCAGGTGGTGCTATATTCAACTCTGTTTCATTATATTGGAGGATGAAGCTGACATTGTTATTGACAACATCCCACTGCAGAGTGATGCTGGTCTCATCCTGTCTCAGTGATCTGAAGCTTTCTGCATCTTGGGGAGCTGAAAGAAAAGAATATGAGTTAAATTATGTCTTCAGTTCATTGGTGGTGAAGTGACCTTCTCAAAATCATCAGCAATTAATGTCAAAGAAAAATTGTTGACTTTGGTTGTTAATAAATTAATGTATTTGTATCTTACCAGTGACTGCAGTAAGTTGTACTCCACTGCTTCTGACGTTCTCAAACACAGAGAAGAGAGTGAATGTATATCTGGTTCCAGCAGTGAGAGATGAAACTGTGTAGTTCACTGGTCCATCTCCATCTGGTGCTCTGATGAATGTATCTGATCCGTTAAACTGGAGAACAAAGCTGGTGCTGTTGTTGATTTTATTCCACTGCAGAGTGATGCTGCTCTCATCTTGATCTGATGCTCTGAAGGCTTCTGTGTTTACAGGAGCTGAGAGCAAGTTGGAAAAAATAGTCAAATTTTTTCGACCAAAATATTCAGAACTTGTCTCTTTGTTTTAGAAATACTTCTAAAATTGTGGCAATGCTAGTTATTGAATTGGATGGTTAGAGTAACAGAAAGACCTTGAAATTACTTTGTGAATCTATTTAATCTCTTGTTGAAACTCTTGTACAGTTTGACCCTGTGCCGGTTATTCATATTTACATTCATGAACAAAGTGAGTTTTCTCAAGTTTATACCAAAACTGGGTAGGCTCATGACATACAGATGGAGTACCGTCCTGTTTTCTGTAGATCTAAACTTTGATACATTTTCAAACAACTGGAACTTTAAATATTATCTGTTGATCCTGAAATTGCACAATTTGGTCCTATTATGAGTATCATTGATTATAGCCAATGAGTGACAAAGGGAGATTCAAGTCTTTGGAGGAAAAAGTATTGTTTACTTTGGTTGTGAATAAATTAAAGTCTTTATATCCCACCATTAACAGCTTAAAATGTACACTGCTTCTGACGTTCTCATAGAGAAGAGAGTGAATGTGTATTTATTTCCAGCAGTGAGAGATGAAACTGTGTGGTTCACTGGTCCGTCTCTATCTGAAAAAAATTGTAGTAAACTTTGCTGTCCTTCAATGAGACTCGTGTTTCATACTCTTGTTACAGAGCAGGTTTAAGAGTAAACTGTAAAAGTGGTCAAACAAAAAACTGGATTATATGAGAGAGGGGAAGATGTGGCAAAGGTCAACAAGCCAGGACTGAGGACGTATACGAGTCGTGCGCTTTCCCCCTCCAAAGCAAATAAACCATTTTCAATAACCAAGAGACTACAGACTCACTGACTTCTGGCATTAAAATATATTTGTTTCCTAATAAAATGTAAAGTCTTACCAGTAGCTGCAGTAATTTTGATGCCACTGCTCCTGATGTTGTCAAGAACAGAGAAGAGAGTGAATGTGTAGTTTGTTCCAGGAGAGAGAGATGAGACTGTGTAGTTTACTGGTCCATCTCCAACTGGGGCTCTGATGAATGTCTCCACACCATTAAACAGGAGAACAAAGCTGGTGTTGATGTTGATCTTGTTCCACTGCAGAGTGATGCTGCTCTCATCCTGTGTTGAAGCTGTAAAACCTTCTGCATTTGGTGGAACTAAGATAAAAACAATACAAACAGTAACAAATTAAACAGGAATGTGTCCAAACACATTTTAATGTTTTTACAGTAAAATGTGGGTTTTTGTAATTTCTTTAATTTGTTAAAAGCTATACTTTCAGAAAACGTTTATTTGTTCTGTGTTACATAACATAATTCTTCCCAACATAATATTTCCTGATGTAAACTTAGGAATTATAAAATACATTACTTGGTTTGTAGCAGACGAATGGATAACTCAGGCTGCAACTTTCATCCGACCATCTTCCAGAGTCACTAAATGATCCAGCAACACACTGTTCACCAGATGGTGCATTGGGCTTGCCATTTGCCCAGTATCGAAACAGAGAGTCGCTGCCATCAGACCACAGCATTTCCCGATACAGTCCAATCCAAACAATGTTGGCACCTATAAGGTTTCTGATGATTTCATTTTCTGCCTGATTTCGTATACTGGCAAGAGAAAGTAACATGAATAAACCATCATATTAAATACAGTACATAAGGAAAACTAATCTGTGTTGGGTTTCTTTTGATTTTTCTGTTTCAATACAAACACACAAAAAGACAATAGCTGTGTTGTCTTTTGTTTGTTTCTGTTTTTAATACTCAAGAAAAACATAAATAGTAATAATTAAAAATCCACAGTGTTTCATTTTGCTTCAGCCATTAAATCTAAACTAAAATAATCAGTTGTTTTTTTTACAAATATGTAATGATTCGAGAAATGACGGATGTCAACAAAGAAGACGGCTGTACGAGAGATTATTACATTTTATGTTAATTACTTTCTTGGAATGGTAAGTTAATTTTATGTATATTAGGATCATGAGCTCTTGAACAGATGTGTTGACTCTGTCCAAACAATTCAACGGTGACCAACGGAGAACAGAATCAACCTAACTAAAGTAATGCATCGTTCCGGCCAAAACAAACAATCAGAACCAGGAGGACGCTCTAGTGCATCAACCTCAAAAACATAAATGTTTAACTCCATCAACTTCATTTGTTGCTAACTTTGCTAATGGTGGAAAGACAACTTATCATTACAGGAAAGCTGTTTATCTGCTGTCATTGGTAGCTATGCTAACTAGACTGAGCATTCACAACAGGCTATGCTGACTACAGAATAACACAGAGCAAGGAGGAGGAAGGATGAGCAGCACCACATGAGATTGTGATTGACAGCACTAAAACTCTCCTGTAGATGACTGGTTGTTTCTAGCACCGGGAGAAGGCAGAGGAAATAGATTTTTCACAGATTACCTCTCGTACCATACTGTCACAACATAATGACAGTTTTAACAAATATGTTTTTATAAAAGCTACATACTGCAGCTTTAATTTCATTCAGGAATGGACAGGTCAGGAAGGATGTGGGTTTGAGCTGCTGCTGACTGACTCACCCGTTAAATGTGGTAAAATGGTACAAGGACAAGTGAAATATGTGAATATATTGGTAATTTCTTTACTTAATTTATTACATGCTATGGAGGCAAACAGTAGTCTGTAGCTATGCTAAATGGTTGATAATCTCAGTCTACCCACCTCTCGGAGAAAAACTGGGTTGCAAATTGACACTCTTACCTTTTTCTCTCTCTCTCCCTCTTTCTATTTCTTTGAAAACCTGATTTTATAATTTTTTTTAGTAGCATAGTAACTGCTACGGTCATTCTTGTCTTCCACTGACTGCTGCTGAACACCATTACCATCATGTGCACTAAGCAGGAACGAACCATTTCTGAAGATCCACGGTGTGTTCAGGGTAAATATGGATGTGTGCTTTCTGGTCTTGGTGTGGTAATATAAAATTTTTTCTGCTAAAAACAATTTTAGAAAACACAAAATGATTAATTTTGTAACTGAAAGGGCCCTATTTTTTATTTTATTTCTATGAACAAAAGAAAGAAAAATTGCAAAGGGTCCCCTGTCGGTAAGTAGTCCTTGGAATTGTCCTAACCTTAACCCCCTAATATAACATGTGGGGCAAAACAGAAGAATTAGTCAAATTAACCAAATTGGAATTTCAAATCTTAAATTAACCTATTAACATATTGGTATAAAGATGGGGCTTTTGTTATGTTGCAATATTTAAGCACCCTCTTAAAAATGGTGATATTTAGAAAGTGGTATTTGTAAGTAAAAACTAAACCTAAGGATTAAATTGTTAATATCTTAATATAACTTTAATTCCCCTGTTAGAAGATAAAATGTAATTATATCAAAACTAAAAAGTACAAGATCCAGCTTTTAAAATATTTCTAAAAACATTAATTAAGTTGCAATTGTCTCAAAATCTCAGTCACAAAACTCAGGAATTGAGATTTATTATTTTGAATTTATTTTTGCAGAAAGTCATTACAGGAAAAACGTCATACATAATTATGAATTTCATGTCTTAATTTTTCTGTGGGAGTGGAACAGAAAATGGTTTGGTTCCTTTTTAGAGATATAATTTTTAAACAAATGTTTTCTTTTCAGGAAAATTGAATTCAGAAAATTGATGTGTTCTTTATTAATTACTTTTAACATTTTTCGTCTGTAAAGTCTCAACCATTCATAGTTTCTTTTGAAAAGGACATTTTAGTTCCCCGAGTCCTTTTATTAGTCACAATGTAGCATCAGGCCTTTTTTCTATCTTATATGTGCTGTATGTTTGTCCTTCGCTTGATTTCTGTTAGAACATTAGTGCCACTTTCTACTGAACTAACTTTTAGCCACATAAAAGACATACATTTTATTTTTGCCCAGGTTAAAAAAAAGTATACTTAAGTATATTTCAAACATACTTACATTTGTGAAAGTATATTTTAAGTATACTAAGTACTACCTATATATACTAAAAGTATGCTTGTACCAATTTTGAAATTATAACTTTAAACACACTTAAACATAATTGAACCAAAATACACTTAATATATTAAAGAAAAGTATACTTTAAGTGAACAAAATACACTCCTGATCAAAATCTTAAGACCAGTCAAAAAATTGCAAGAATTTGCATTTTGCACTACTGGATCTTAAGAAGGTTCTAAGTAGAGCTTCACAATGTTAAAGGAAAAAAAATCAGCGCAAGAGACAAAAACTTTTGAGCAGGGAATTTTCTGAAAACTGCATTTACACTCAATTTTTTTCAACTGATTAAAAGTTTAAGACCATAGTCTTTAAAAGCCAAAAGCTGTGCAAAAATCTGGCCATATTAGATTCGCTGTGTTGATGCATTTTGACCTGCTTCACCCCACGTGCTTCAATTTTCCGCTGCAACACGCAAACGTCCCCATTCACTCAGTGCGTTATAGTTCCACATCGCTTAGAATTTGTTGCTGCGCGTTTGCGCAGAGTGAAGGAAAGAGGAGACCAGCTGCACAGGCAGGCTGAGAAATGAGAAGCAGGTGATCGGTTTGTGTGATCGGCAACAAGAGACCGTGATCGGCGATCACCGATCATACGCTTTTTTACGGAAACCGGCCGATTATGATCAGTGGCCGATCGATCGTCACACCTCTAATAAATAGTACATAAAAAAATATACTTAAAGTACACCAAGTACAACTTGAAGTTGTTCCAAAAAAGTATGTTAAAGTATACTAAGTATACTAAAAATTGTAATTTAATATTATTTAAATACTATTAAAATATACTAAGCACAAAAAAAGTTTAAAAATAGTACAGTTTAAGTACATCAATCAAAGTATGCTAAAGTGTGTTAAAATTTAGTACACTAAAGTATACTTTTTTACTAAGGTGGTAACAGCTAAATATGTAATCTTGTCTCTAGATCAGTGTTTCTCAACCCTGGTCTTCACCGCCCCCTGCTCTGCATGTTTTAGATGTGCCTCTATTCCAGAACACCTGATTCAAATGATTGCATGACCATCAAGTACTGCAGAAACCTGTTAATCACCCAGAGATACAATTCAGGTGTGTGGTAGAAGGGAAACACCTAAAACATGCAGGGAACTGGGGCAGTGAGGACCAGGGTTGAGAAGCACTGCTCTAGATAGTTAAATTGCAGGGGAAATCGCCTTTAAGACTGTTAGATTCAATGCTAGTATATTTTATTTAATGTGTATTTTTTCCATCTTGGAAATATGGCAATGTTCACAGAGTGATGTGTGATGCAAACTAAAAAAAAATGTTTTCAAATGTGAAGTATTGAAATAATTTCTGTTTCACTCTACTGAATATGTGTGATTACATCAAATTTTGTTCTGCATTCAACAAGTTAAAACAAAACCTGTTTGAACAGCCAAATATTTCCAGTAATGAATTCGGTAAGCAAAAATACTTATGAGGTACATTTGATAACAGGAAGGCAGCAAAACTTGCTATGAATGCTAAGACTAGTTAGCACAGCCACAGGTAACAGTGAGTAAATGGTTTTACTGTGATGGTGAATTGTTTCTCCGCTGTTGGCACATTTAGCAGTTCATTCATGAGGAGTTGACTGACGGCGCTAAGATGCTCCTACTGGCCCTGATTGGTTGTTTGTCATTGGGCACGGTGCATTTCTTCAGACAGCAGTTGAAGCACAGGAAAAAAGCGGAGGATCTTGATCTTTTTACAGATTATCTGCCTCATACCGTCACAACATGATGACAATTTCAGCAAGTACTTAAAAATATATTTCTTATAAAAGTTACTATCCTGGCAATTGCCTTCCTGTGCTATTCCTCTCGATTCAAGTCTCGCTTATGGCACAGACTGGGCTTTCTCCAATTGACTTGAATTCCCACTGGCAGAATTTCTACTGGGCTAAATAAGCAAACAGAAGACATTCTGAGCGTTGATGTTGATTTTCGGCGATATTTTATCATTGCAGTCCACCAGTAGTTTTAGCAATAGAAGCAGATGTAGTAAACAAAGCTGTTCAGTCCATGTTGGTCACACTTCCAACTATTAAACTATCTTTAACAGCCGTCTCGTTAGGGTCGGCACGTCTCTCTTCATAGTGAATGATGGTTGTTTCACACTTCAGGAAATTTCTGGTACGCTTCATAGTATTGAACTGGCACACAACATACATCAAACATTAGTGACTGGGTAAAGTGTAAGACTTCAACAGAGTCCATGCATCAATGGAGCAACCATTTCTCAAAAGCTGAGAACACAGACTCTGTGTAAGAATCAAAGCGTAGAACACCGGGCTGGTTTTTACTGGCCTAAAACGTTAAGATACTGCAGCTTTAATTTTTTATGATGTAAGTACTTTGAATTCTTAGTTTTCTAATTTGCATAAAGGTAGCAGTCACTTAAAACGTCGCATTAGACGATGTGTTCATTGAATTAAAAAGATTAGTTTAATAAACAGGCAGCTGTATAAAAAGCAGGTAGAAAAAAATATTTAAAGGAAAGACTGATACACGGAAAGAAAAAACAAAGTATGACAAAAGATAAGAGTTACCAGAAATACAGGAATACAGCTCGCATAACTCAGCAACAGGAGTAACGGGAAGTAAATGGAAAACAACAGTAAGAAACAATGCACTGTTCTTCATGCCAAAACAAACCAGGACCAAGTGTTTACAAAGAGAAAGAATAACCCACCAACTTCTTTAATGACAAAACAAAAGCCCAGAGGAAAATGTCTGTAGAATTCATGAACCAGAGCTACAATCCCTCTTTATAGAGATTATTAATGCATTAATGCAGTATTTGCTGTAAGATACAGTCTTATTACCTGGCCAGGTCAACATAATTCTGACGGCAGAATTTCTGAGCTTCTGTCCAGGTTAATGAAATGCTACTCAAAACATAGGATGGTGATCCACCTACTGTACCTGTAAATGTATAGATGAAATGTAGAATAAGAAAACTAAAAACTAAAAGAAAATATATTTTAATGTATGTATTATACTTCTTTATATATATGTTTACTTACCCGTATAGCACACAAATTTCCTTACGACTGTGCACCAATCGTCATCCCATTGACCCAGAAGGTTAATACTAGAGCCGTAAAACATGACACAATACTGTTGTCCTTGAGCGTCATTGGGCTCGCCCGGATACCAGTTCCTAAATGAATTTTCTCCAGGACCATAGAAGCTGCTGTCATTTAGGGACCATTTCCAGCTGTTTGTTAAGTTTTCATAAAGACCGATCCATGCCTTGCCTAAATAATAAAAAAACATGTTTATTATATTTAGAAGCTTCAGTGAAACATGTTTACTGTTACATATTATAAGACTTTCAGTAATACTGATAAAACAACGCAGGGTTTGTTTATATCTGTGTTGTCTTCCTTTTTTCAAGTTAAAAACTCACCTGTATAACCGGAGGTGGTACTTAGAAAGTTATTAACATCAGCTGTGCTTTCAATGGTGGCCAGATCAGTGTAGTTCCGTCTGCAGACACTCTGAGCTTCTGTCCATGTTAGCGAAGTGTTCACAAAGTAGTACTGATGGCTTTGGGCGCTAGCAACACTGAGCAGGGCGCCTGAAATAAAACCGATTAAACTTTAACAGCATTGAATTACAGGCATTGCATTAATCTTACTTATTTCTTCCAAGTGTTTTTTCTGTGGAAAATGTCAGGAAAAATAGTGATTAAACGCATTTAATCAGCCTTGTTAGCCAAGCTTAATAATTCCCCCCCCCACCCCCACCCCCCAAAAAAAAAAAAAAAAAACTCAATTACATTTTGTTTGCCGTTACCTTTGACATTCAGGTCTACAATTTGTCATAAGGCCCTTCTAGAATTTGTTTTAATGTAATTTCTGTCACCTGTGTAGTTTAAAAGGACTTGGTAAGCAGGAAGGAACTGCAAAGTAACCTTCAAAGCAGGTTTGTTCATCTCCAGTGTTCTGGCACTAATATACATAAACGACTCAATTACCTTCTTTGCAAATCAAACTTCAGTGTTAATGAATTATTAATTCAGCTTTTTTGAATAATGAAAATATGTAAAACATGGTGGACAGCTTCACTAGAGGTCAGCAGGTTTTAAAGTCATTACATGATTTAACTAATGAAGCTGTTGGGAGAAAAACTGCCAGCACAACACAATCAAAATATGTGAGCAGAAAACCAACACAATGTACTCAAATATATAATTTAAACTAAAGCAGATATACAGTTACTAAATGATAGAATAATGAGCGAGATACTTATTTAACTTTTATCAAGTTAAGTAAGATTAGCATGCCAATAAAATATGAAATGTTAAATAAATAGGATGTCATTGGTTTATTAGCCAAGATCAGCGTTAAATGGAGGTTCACCTGGGGACAGACTGCTTAAATGTGCAAAACTAAAACTTTGTTCTAAAGACTTTAGCAAAGATGCTGAAATGGTTTCAGTTTTCCACAGTGAAATATGTCCCTTACCCACATCGGCTAAAAAAGAATTTAGTGAGAAAAATCACATTATTACTTCACAAGAAATAAAAATAAGCCAAACTACAGATTGAAAATGAGCCCAGAAAAAAATACCTTAATTTTTAGTAACAACTGAAAAATAAGGTGGAAGCTGGAAATTTAATGAAAATATCGGTTCAAGACATCACACTTGAAGTTATAACTTAGTAACAAAGTCTTACTTCTGAATGGCACCAATAATTAGCAAGAACAAACAGCAAAGTTAATGTTTTGGAGTAGCCATCACAAAGCCCTGAACTAAGCACAATAGAAAATGTTTGTTCAAGCTACAAACAAAAAATGCACAACTAGACCTATGAAGAAGAAATGAGCAGCAAGTTATGGATGGATACGCAAAACAGTTTATCTTTGTCATATGGTCTCAAGAGTGATTCTAACAAATGGAAACACATGTAAACATCTGAACATGATGAATTTAAGAAAAATAACTATTAAGACAAAGACAGACAGAACATGTAAGCAGGTCTGTCCTGGGATTTGAACCCAGGAAAATGTAAAAAAAAAAAAAAAAAAAAAAAAGAAAAAAAAAAAGGTTATAAGAACTCATAAGAAAACGGACACAAACCTATGAGCCCAAACAGGATGAGCCTGTAATCCATCAATGAACGCTTGAGATAAAATAGAGTATCCAGATGATTTCTAAATCCAAACGCTACGGATGCATTTCACAACATAGACAAGCTGATAAGCTTCAAAGCAAATAATAAGCAAAGTACTGAGATGCTCTGCAAGTTTAAAGGTATTTCAGGTGGGTGTGGTATTCATGGAAAAGTTGCTTTTTATGAGCTGCCAGCACATCTGACAGTACAAGAATGAGGATGAGCATAATTTTAAAATATAAGGTGTCACAAAAAAAACAGAGAAGTTATGATGTGCAGGTGCTTAACACTACTAGAGTTCATAGAAGTTCACTTTGCATTCTTAGGGCTGTTTCATCAACATTTTGTTGTCAACATTATAGTTTGAGAGACTAAAAGGTCATGAGTCTAACCAGGAGGTCAGCAGCATAAGAGCACCACAGAGTCCAGTCATCTGTAGAAATATTCAGATTATTTTCCAGATTTCTGGGTGTATCAGAGGTGAACAAGAAATGTTGATCAAAAGTTGCCAGAATGCTCAGATCCATGACGTGGGAACAACTGTATCATAAATTAGGTGCTTTTAAATTGTTGGAGAAACTATCCTAAGCTGTAATAAAGCTTAAAGGTCATTTTGTCTGGTGAACCATTTGTCATAATGAAATGGTTGGAAGACCCAAACACAAAGCTAGAGAAGCTGGAGGAATGAAAAAAAATTAATTTAGAGCCCTAAAAATCTAAAGAACATAATATTAACAATGCAACAAAACAAAATGCTTCTTGATCAAAGATCATCTCACCATAAATCTGACTTTAGCAAACACTTCCTTGTTCTTAAACTTAAGGTTCCCGACAAACCACATTCCTCATAAATAACCAGAGCTTCTTTTACTGAAATAAAGACTATTCATTTCTTTATAAAAAAAATACACCGTAGATGTTTTTGTTAGGATAGAAAATAAATTGTTTTAAAGAGATTATTGTGGACACTCGTAGAAGATGTGACTGTTCTTTGTGTAGAAGCAAAGGCTTTATCTAATCACACTAATAAATCAATAGCTATTTGACTAATAAAACTATCAGAGGTGTAGAAAGAGATGGAGTGGAGCAGATATTAAGAGGGACCTTAGTCTACAATAAGGATCTTTTCATTTCATGATTAATTATTTTAGTTTTGCTTTAACATCAATAAACTTTGTCACACTAAGGAAACTGCTGACTGTTTGCATCTCCAGCTGTTGAGAGGAAAACAATGAATCATGAAACTCTATGGTTCACTTGTCCTTCAGGTCATGTTTTCATTGAGTTGAAACTTTTTCACAAAACTAATATAATGGGGCAATTACATTCTGGAAACTGGGGATTTCAAATTCCTACAGGCATACATTACTTTTTCATCCTGGGATTGCTTATTTTCCTCAGTTCCTTCTCATATTCATCTGTGAACTTCACTAACAGTTACCCCAGAACCGAGGAACCACGTAATGTCAAGAATTTATTTATTCCAGTTCTCTTCGTATTCATTACCATCGTCTCAATATACCTTTTTTAAGGTATATTAAGAACTATTAAGACACAAACGCACACACCACACGTGCTCTACCCATGCATAACAAAAACCATGACAGACACAGAAGAACAGGGAAGTGCAGTACAAGATTTTGATTGGTGGAGAGAGCTGATGGTGGAAACGTTTGCGTGCAGGTTATGCAGAAGAATCATGAGTATTTTTAACTTCCTGTTGAACAACTAGCAACTTAAAATGTGCTACAGTATTCATTTCAAAATTTGGTAACCTCTTATTGAAATTAACATTCAGAAAAAGTGCTATAACTTAGTGTGATTCAATACTTTATGGTATTACAGCCCTCAGTGCATGTGGATCTTTTAGACACTCAACAGTAGTGGGTTATGGAAAGCTTAAGAAAACCAAACTTCTATCTTGTCTAGTCTTCTGGGTCCAGTTTGATGCGACTTGGCACTTATTTATTGGTACTGAAGTAGGCTAATAAGCTATTAAGCAGTTTCAAAAACTACTGCTCAAAAATAAATAACTTGTTGTGCAATGCAAATTACCAAAGGCCTATAATATATGACAGTCAACAGTCTTTGGCAAAAATACCTTTCAAACTGGAACAGATGTGCACTACTGCCAATTCTGGACTTTTGTTGCCTCCTATCAGCTAAGAAGCAGAATTACATGTAAAAAATAAATAAAATAAATATAAATATAATTGTTCTAGCTACTGTCAGAGTTCATTCCTTTTTGCCCTTATGAATATAATTATATAAAAATACAGCTGTAAAAACAATTTAAAATATTATCAAAAATAAAGATGATTACATATTTCTTTTCCAATTGGTCCTGTTTCTCATAATGTCTGACTATGGGAAATGTGCCTACAGTGATCATATGTTACCATAATTGGACAAGCTTAAGACATAATTTCACAGTTAATTCTTGCAACACTTTATTGACAAAATTATGATCAAATTCTGGTGTCATTTTGTTTTGATGCTCTTAGAGCTTCTGTGCTTTTAGGAGCTTTGAAAAAAAGTTTTGAAATTACTTATATGAAAAAGGATGTTCCAGTAATCTGCATAACTTAGTGCATGTTGACACATATCTTGATTGATTCAAGGATGTGAAGTCTACCTGTTGAAACTTTATGCCCATTTGCTCTCTGTTTCAATGTTTTAAATCAAATTTCAATACTTTGAAAACTGTTGCAAAATAAATGTCTGTACGCTACTCTCTTAGTTTCACACAAAACAAAAAATAAAAACATATACACTCTACCTAAATTTAAGATGCTGTTATACTTGTATAACATGGAATTTGCCAAATAAAATAAAATAAAATAAAACTGCACAGATCTTAAATTAAAGCCATGTGGGAATTAAGCTACATATCTTACCTGTGACAGCATTAAGTTGTACTCCACTGCTTCTGACGTTCTCAAACAGAGAAGAGACTGAATGTGTATCTGGTTCCAGCAGTGAGAACAGAGACTGTGTGGTTCACTGGTCCATCTCCATCTGGTGCTCTGATGAATGTATCTGATCCGTTAAACTGGAGAACAAAGCTGGTGTTGATGTTGATTTTACTCCACTGCAGAGTGATGCTGCTCTCATCTTGAATGGATGACCTGAAGTCTTCTGCATTTTGAGGTTCTTTAAAAAAATAAAAAAAAATCACAAGTGACTCCATCATGTCACTACCATACATCTGACAAGGCACATAAGATATTATATTCAATTGTTTGTAGAAAAAAAGTATACTGAAAACATATGATGGAAGTTTCACTGTAAAATATAAAGGTCTCACAATAGTAGCTCTTCAACAACAGGTGCAGCTTTAAACAGCTGCTCTACTGATGACTTGGTGGGCGGGTTGACCTGTTTTAGTGCTAACGGAACCAAAACACACCGAACTGCGCAGCACATGCTAAGGTTATCAAAGTCAATAGAAGGCTAGTAACAGTTAGGCTAGCATAACTGACCCACTGCTCACTTTTTCAAGGTTTTCTTTAAGTTAAAACTTTTTCCTCACCTGTTAAATCTGAAGCCCTCGTTATCTAATTCATAGGGTTGAATTAACCACTAATTATTGCGTCCATTTTTCAGATTCTTTGTGTCACTGTGGTATTTTTCTGACCACCCATAATGTTGACTCAATGGACAGTAATGGCGCAGGTGTGGCGCACGAGAAGTCACGTAATTTATATCCATCCTATCAATGATGCTGCCTCGCTCTGTCCTTCTCTCTCACTTCCCGCAGGAGACCGAACTCTGAACATGTATTTTTACTCTAAACATGTAATTTATCTGAAAAATGTTTCAGTGCTTCATTTGGTAAAACTGTCACCAAGTCCTCACAGTGTAATATGAGAGATAATCTTCAGCAGGACATCAAGTGTAGTAAAGGCCTGGTAAAGAGAAATTCAGTTGTTTCAGTTGTTTGATCTAAAACCTGCAGGAGAGTAGCTCTGAAGGACTAGGGTTGGAGACGCCTGTTCTAATGCATGAAGGAAGTCACTAATTAATAGTTACTTTCGAAGGACTTTGTTTTGGGTTTATGGTTGTTTTTTAATAGAGCTGGAGACACAGCCAGACTCTGTTTACGGTAGTCAAATTAATTCAAAGAACTCAGACCGGAAAGCCAGCGTCGTTTTATTGCAGCTTGTTTTTTCCTCTGGTATCTGAGATGCTGCAGCTGAAATTATTCATGATGCAAATTCAAATCTACACCACATGAAGCCTAACACTGTCAGTACAATACTCTGTTTTGCATCAGACAAATACAGAACTTTATACTTAAGTACAATTTCCATCAGCAAGAATAAAGATAACATAAAATCAAACACCTCACCACTGACAGCTGTAAGTTGTTCTCCACTGCTTCTGACTTTATCAACCACAGAGAAGAGAATGAAAGTGAATCTAGTGCCAGAAAACAGCAGTAAGGCTGTGTAAGTTACTGATCCATCTCCACCAGGAGCATCAATTAATTTCTCTATTTAAACTGGAGAATAAACTCAATGTTGACTTTATTCCTCTGCTCATAGATTCTGGTCTCATCTTGTGGCACTAAGACACAAAATTACTAAACTATAATGTAGTTTTATGCTTTCCAAATTGTTTTGTTTATTTATGCTGTTTTTATTCTTTGTGACAAATAAGCATTGAATCTATATTCACCAAAATTATCATGACGTTGTCCTGCAAACAGTAATGACGAGCTGATACAGGACTAAAATATTTTAATTACTGAACTACAACATGAACTGAGGCTGTGGTTGAAGTCGACATGGTTGCTCTGAAAGGCAGTAAGGCAGCTTTTCCAGCAAGAGACCAGTTCAAACCCATCATAATACCTTATACAACTGGATCAGGCCCAGGACTAAACACCCTGCCAGATTAATCTGCTTTAACTTTTTATTTGAATCACACGTCCTACTTGCCCACGTTGTGAAAGATTGAGCAGGATTTTCTCCATTCAGCTCAGACTTTAGCTTTGTTAAGTAACTTTCTCTCAAGGCTTCATGATCAAACTGCTCTCAGGTCAAAACTCAGGAATCAAGAAAATCCAAAAGACCTATGTGACCAGCAATTTCCAGTTTGAGAGAGAACACCAGGTTAGACAAAAGCTGATTAATCTTGCCAGTCATTCCTCCCTTGGAGAAATGTAATGCTTCTAAACGAGCGAACAATCAGATTTCAGACCGGAATAAAACTCTTTTTAGTGATGGTTCTGGTGGTTTTAAAAGACTCTTAATTCATCTATTTTTTTTTCTCGGATTAAAACAAAACTTTAGACAAAATTAGGCCAAGACAAATCCTTTGATTTCTGACACCAATAAACTATTTTTTGATTCTTTTTATCCAAAACAATTGACAGATCAATACCTGATTATGCAGAATATTTTTCTAATCTTTCCATTTTATTGTAAGTGTAATTATTTCAGTCCTGATCCTGAATAAATCTTAATCCTGAGAAACAGTTCCAGGCCTAAAATGGAAGAAGACCCAGAGGAGATGAATGAAGGACTTTTGAAGGATTCAAACTTGATCTGGATACATCACTTGGTTTGTAACAGATGAATGAGTAACACAGTTTGCATCATGGCATTTTCTAGATTCACAATAGTACGACACTAAACACTTTACCGCCGTGGCTTGACTGACCATCCGCCCAGTTCCAAAATAAAGAGCTGCTGCTGTCAGACCAGAGTTTTTCCTGATGCAGACCGATCCATAGAAATGATCCACTGCATCAATTTGAGAAGAGCTCAGTCTCTCTCTGACTGCAAACACTGTGATGGTGATGCTAAAGATGATTTAATATGCAAGTTCTATGAATATTTTGGCTACAACTTTTGATGGTATTAATTATAACTATTTTCTAACTGTTCTATTTTTTTTTTTTTTTCAATTTCAATTCACAATTTTTTTTCTTATCATAAACATCCTAAACATTATCATTGTTAATTCCACCATCCGCCATCATCATTCTTGTGTTATTCCAGTGTTTTTCTGACTTCATGCTAGTTTCCCTGCACTTTCCCTATGCAAGGATTTTCCCTGTATGGGGAATAAGTCCATTTTTGTCAAAAATGTTAACCACCATAAATGTTTAAAAAAATATTAAAACTGATTATGTAAAATTACAGGAAATAAAGTTTTGCCATAGTGACTGAATGTTTGGAGTGAAGATTCAGACGACATTCATATTTAACATTCGAATGCTCAAATGTCAAACATTTGACTTTCACTTTCACTGCAAGCTGGGTAAGGTAATTTTATTAATACAGCACATTTTCAGCAACCAGGCAATACAAAGTGCTTTACATGAATTAGAAAGAAATACAAAAAAATAAACCAAAGGAAGAGCAAAATAAAAAAAAAGCTAAATATTTGTTCCCCATGTTGATTAAGTGGTCTGCAATTTAAAAACTAGTAGAGGGGTTTCTCTGGATTCCTGTTCTGATCATGTTGATCTTAGGAAGTAAGGGACAGTAGAAATGAGCCCTAATCCACCTCGACCCTGATTACATTTTAAAAAGTTTGAGAAAGGAACATTTCTATCCTATTTTCATGTAAATACATCCAGTTGATTCATACATTCAAGTTAATTCTTCCCAATACCTATTTACAACATTTGCTTTTCCCCATTACCATGAAGACTTATTGCATTTATATGGTTATAAATCTGTACTTAAAAGTTTAATGATCAGGGAAGCAACATGGAGTCACATTGACCTAAATTGTATTTTTTATGCTTTTGCTTTGTTTTGCTTGCCATCCTGTGTGTGTATACCATCACACACCTAGGTTTATTTTTTTTTCAAGCTTCTGCATCTAAATTTCAATATTTCTTCCAAAAGATTTTTTTTTCCAATACAAGTAAACATTTTATAGATCCCCAAAACTTTATTTAGAGGCATAAATTGAAGAATGCACACATATAATTTATGCAAATACAAGAAAATCTTAACTCAGTCCTTAATCAACCAAAAGAGATTAAAATATTACCCAAAGGAAAGTCATTACAATTGAAATTAGTACATAAAATAAACCACATTATTTCAGGAAAAGGAAACAACGTTACAGATGAATTATCCAGAAGGTTTGGAAGAAAGGATTTTCAGAGTAAACTGTGGTGGCAGATTATATTCTCTGAAGAGCTGGATTGAAAAACACATGAGTCAAAGGTTAAAAAAAAAGACACAAATAAACATTAAAAAAAATCTAAATAGATATTAGCTCACCTCTATCAAAGCATCTTCCATCTCTGATTCAGTCATTTCTCCAAGAAGCTCCAACTTCAAATTCAATCCTAAAACATAATCTGTTAACAAAAATTAGACATTTATAATTCATGAAAATAAGATAAATCTATTAAATTGTAGATTATTAAAGAACAAAGCAATAACTGTTTTCAAATAAAATCTAAATATTTGAAACGTCTAAATTTTTATATGATAGATCTATTTGGATAAGTGATTATCCAAATAGAAAAAAAAGAAAAAGAATTTTATTTACTCACTTGGACCTGTTTGTTGATCAATGAAGTTTTATCGGCATGAAAGAAACCACATATTTCATTAAATTTTCTATCATTCATTTTTTTGTAATTTCAAAATTAACTTGTCCACAATACACCAAAAAAATCAAAGAACAACAACATTAAGACATAACAAATGTCTTACTGTTGGATTATCTTTCATATATTCAAAGATAATTTACAAAGGACTTTGGTTAAATTCAAGCCATTAAACAACTGAAACTTTGAGTTTATGGGAAAAATAATGTAACTTAATGCACTCCATGAAGTATGAAACAGATTTACGTATCTTACCAGTATTTGCAAGTATGCTGACTCCACTGCTTCTGACGTTCTCAAACACAGAGAACAGGGTGAATGTGTAGTTTGTCCGAGCGGTCAGAGATGTGACTGTGTGTTTCACTGGTCCGTCTCCATCTGGTGAACTGATGTTTGTCTCTGTGCCGTTAAACTGGAGAACAAAGCTGATGTTGAATCCGACTTTATTCCATCGCAGAGTGATGCTGGTCTCATCTTGTTCTGATGCTCTGAAGCCCTCTGTGTTTGCTGGAGCTGAGACAAAAAAAAAGAAAAAATATATAACTTCATAACTTCATGTCTTCAAATACTTTATTGTCCAAAAGATAAAATTATAAATACTGTGATGGTTAAGATATGCGTCCCACAATCTTAAGCCAAATAATTCTACTAGGAACAAATCCAAATCAAGCAGCAACATTTTAGCAATAAAATTCTAATATAAGAAGCCAAAGTAAAACAAAAGGTTAGAGTTAGTTAAAATATCTGTCACGATGTTGCGATAATATGGTGGTGAGGAAGAAGCTGGCAGACCCAGGTTGAAGATGAATAATGACTTTAATGACGAAAATACAACTCAAACAGTCCAACGAGCAGGTAGCACAGTGAAGCTAATGCTAGTCACTGGTAGCAACTGATCATAAACGGGACTGAGATGAGAGCTGACGCTGACACAGGACAGGAAACGACGGTTCGACTGTGATGACTAAACGACATAATACGACAACATTAGACAAGGACCTGACAAAGACACAGAGACACAGGTGGCATTAAATACACAGCGGTAATCACGGAACGAGACACACCTGGGAACAATCAGGGTCAGACAGGACAACACAGAGACTCCACAGAACACAGCAAACTAAAGAAACACAGGAAAAAAACTAATCCAGACAATAACAGTTGATTTTAAGATTTGCTGTCTGAATATAGAGTTTGATACACTTTTTAAAGGTTTTATTGGCTTTAGTGGCCTTTATTTGAGAATGATTAGACAGGAAAGTGGGTAATGAGAGAGAAGGGGAGATCATCAAGCATTTTTAATTTCCTCTATTTCAAAAAGTCACTGAAGAAGGTTCAAATGAATTATTTTTACCCTTGAACAAATTGATGTTCTGGCTCGTAGTGTTATTTTCTCATTACATGTGGGATTAGACAATGTAGTCCCACAAAAAATAAGACCCCCCACGGGAGTTTTCATACCTTAGCCCTTGTGTCCATAAGAAATAAGGCATTTATTCACAGAAGCTTGGTTCTATGATTTAATTCCAAATTTTAAAACACATCTCTTGGAATTTGGAGAGAAAATGTCATTCTACAAATGTCTTACTTAGTCTGAAAAAAATAGATTACTGTTGTTGTTTCACTGATCAAAAACATCATACCTTTCATCATTAATGGAAGACAATAAACATAGTGTGAGGTTTTGTTTCAGCACAGTTGTCAAACTTACACCGTTAATCAGGGGTGAAAGTAAGGGGGTACGGCAGGGTACTGCGTACTCCTAAAAGATTTAGCGGGGGGTACGCAGTACCTGCAAGAGAGGGGAGCGGCTGTCTGCTGTAAAAAATCAACGGGTTCACTGTGCAGCCATGAGTGCACCCACTAATTAGCCGTGACGGATTCGTTTTTCAAGAACAATTTAAAGCACGACTTAATCAGTTAATAAATTGCTTTTTTTCCCCATTTCATATTGTTTCTGAACTGTTCTTTGCTAGAGCAGCGGTGCAATATGTCGATCGCACCATCGTGGGAGGTTTTGAGTCAATCTTAGCATTGGACGCGGCCAGGGCCCTGAGACCAGCACGTCCTCCTCTGACTCCTTATCAAAACGTTCGTAACTTTATTAAAGAACAACAAAAAAAATCAACAAAACATGTTCAAATTAACAACCCAACTGATAGAGATTTTTTGGTATTATCATTTTGTTGTTACTTTAGTTCATATTCAGTCTAATGTTAGTCAGTTTAAAGTATTCTCTTCTTTAGTGTGTATGAACTGACCTGGAGGTCACAACTGCCCGTTCATCTACATGTGAAACAGTTTGACCGAGATTTGAACCGGGCTCAGGCCATAGATCAGATATTGCATCTGGAACTGGGTTGCTAGTTGTTTAGGTAAATTGTTTTACGACCTTTGCTGTGTTTAGGTAAAATGTTTTACGACCTTTGCTGTTTTTCCTCTGCTGTCTATCTTTGAAGTCTGATAATAAAAGACAAGCTCTACCCAAAGATTTTCAGAACGCTCTGTGAACGGCTCGGAGGAGCAGTTGACAGAGTTTTTCTCCTTTTGCAAAAGTTTAGTCATAAAATTCATATACGTTGTCTGTGGTTCTTTTATGTAGGTTCTAGGAAAATACCTATCATTTTGGTGCCGAAACCCGGGATCTCTCATACCGACCGCTGTCAGGCAGAGGAAGACGCGCTGAATCCGTGCACGGCCAGAGTCAACTGGACCTGGAAAGAAAGACCCAGGAAGTAGAATTCTTCGCTGGGCCAGCGACACATGTCCGACTTTGTCTGCCAACGGCGGAGTGACGAGATCCGACTGGACAACCCGAAAACTACAGAAACGTAGGTGAATTTTAAAATGGCTATTTTAGTGGTTTGAGTTCCCTTGTATGATGTCGCTCTGCTAAAACTCTGTGGTTTGAGAATCCTTGTATGATGTTCGCTCTGCTAAAACTCTGAGGTCTGAGTATCCTTGTTAAATGTCACTCTGCTAAAACTCTGTTCGAGGAGACCCCATAAGGGCACGTCCTCAGGCGGATAGGAAGCTTGTCATTGCTGTGTGGTTTAGATTTTTTGATGGGTAAAATATGACTGGTGCCGAGTTTTCTGAAAGTACAACTTACAAGACAAAAGCAGATAATGTTGCGCTAAATCGTAGAGTCATTACTGTGCTGGTATTGCTGGTTTGCTGCTGCTGCTTTGATGTGTGTGTGTGTGCGTGAAAGAGTAGTGTGAGAGTGGTTGGAGGTTTAAATACCGCTCTGTATTTTACCTCATATAAAACAGTGGAATTAAACAGCAAACCTCTTGTGGATGCAATAGGCAAGATTCTCCCACTCGGAAGAGTCGAAGCGGGGAATACCACAACAAGGTATTTTAATTGCTGGCCCACTGAAAAGATCTCCAGTTCATAGGACTCCCTAGGAGTCAACAAACCTGGACCAAATTTAAATAAATTCAAATAAATAATATTTTCAAGCTGAAATTGCAAGTGTTTTACATATGGGAAACAAACATTCTTGTAATTCCTCACTTATTGAGGGCCCCGATGGGGATGAAAAGTACATGCTGTCCAGGTTTCCTGGTAGCACTATACACATGAAAAAATGGAGAAATAAATATAAAATAGATGGAAAGCTAAAAATTGATCAATGGCAAACAATTGTGGGAATTTTGGAGAGTAGTGTAGAAAGAAAAATGGGTATAAAAAAATAAAAAATAAAAAATCTAAAAAGGAGAATGAGCTGAGGTGTGCTAAATTATGGTTAAATGAATCTAAAAACTTAATTATAGAGACGGAAGAAAATAAAGTAATTCCAAGCACACGGAATGCTGTAGCGGTGCAGGGAGAGCAAGCTCCTGCAGCCACCTCTCCCCCTGCTGCTGCAGCAGCTCCGTCTGCCCCAGTATCAGCCGCTGCAGTCCCAGCAGCACGACTGTATCCCTCACTAGAGGAAGGGACACAAAACTTATATGTTTTTAGACCCTGTACCTTAGAGGTCAGGAAGGCTGTGAAAGGATCAGATGTTTTTCACCTGGATGAATTTGGAGGTTTAGATACCTCTGCCTTTTCAAACGGCCGGACAAAAGGCCGCGGAAGAGGCAGAGGCAGAGGAAGTCACAATAGGCGACGACCCCAAAATAACACCCCACAAAATCCACGGCATTCAAATGGCTGCTGGATTTGTGGCAATATTGGTCACTGGGCAAGAAACTGCCCTTCAAAGAATGCTGCACGGGGCGACAAGAGGGGTGGTGGAGTGAGGAGACCACAAATAGGAGAAATCCTCAGCATGATCAGACTCTACCACACCCCAAAAACACAAACCACCAGACCAAATTGATGAAATGCTAGAGACATGTGCATGCAGTTTGGGGAACGTTAAGTAAAACCATAAAAGAAATTGAATTCCTGTAAGAAATCAGTGTATGCAAAATAATTTTAATGCTACTAAGAATTAGGTAAACCTCACAAGTGAGAAATTTGTTTTAAGAAATACTGATGTTTGTTTTGTTTTTCTTTTTGAGCATTCCTACACCTTTAAAGAAAAACCAGTAAAGAGAGGTCTCACTGAAATAAAAACATGGGAACAACTTCTTTGTATGCTAAAAGTGGAATCATGACTTTCCTGAAGGAGGAGAAGCTGAAAAATAAAACTAAATAATAAAATTCTCCTCAGAGAACAATGTTTAATGTATTGTGTCAGAATAAGATTATAACACCAACTTGGTGAAACGATCCTTTGGCTTTATAGCTGGAGGGGTCAGCGGTCAGAGTAAGGTACCGACCTGGACATTATCCAGCCTCGTAACTCTCTTAGGCCTTGAGAGGAGGGCTGCCCGCTGACTTCACAGTCTGCAGCACTGAGATCAACAAATTTAGAGAAATCCATTGTTCTCTGGTGAGACGTGTCTTAGATGAAGTTAACTTAAACGTACATTCTACATTTTACAAGTTAATGGTGAACATGATGAAAGAGACTACAGCTTTTAACATGTTTCATGTTTATATGTGTTTGAATAAGGAAATGGTTTATGACTTTTTAAAGTACAAAACAAAAACCCACAGAAAAACGTCTGGAATTCATGAACTACAATCCCTCTCTATATATTATGCATTAATGCAGTATTTGCTTTAATATACTGTCTTGTTATTTACCTGGCCAGATCAACATAATTCTCACGGCAGAATTGCTGAGCTCCTGTCCAGGTTAGTGAAATATCACTCAAAACATAGGATGGTGATCCACCTACTGTACCTGTAAATATATAGGCAAAACGTAGAATAAGAAAACTAGAAAATAATAATATTTCATATATGTATAACACTCTTACCATTGTAGCACACAAATTCCATTGCTACCATGCACTGAATGTCATCCCATTGGCCCGGTGAGCTATCACTGGACCCGTAAAACCTGACACAATGCTGTTGTCCATAATAATCGTCGGGTTGCCCAGGTTCCCAGTTCCTAAATGAATTTTCTCCAGGACCATAGAAGCTGCTGTCATTTAGGGACCATTTCCAGCTGTTTATTGTGTCGTCATAGAGACCGATCCATGCCTTGCCTAAGTAAATAATAAAAAAAGTTTATTACATTAAAAGCTGCAGTGAAGCATGTTTATAGTCACATATGATAAAACTTACACTTGTATAAAAAAAATAAGATAATTTTATTTATATTGCACATTTTCAGCAACAGGACAATTCAAAGTACTTGAAATGTGGGGTTTGTGATTATACTTGTGTTGTTCACCTATTTTCAAGTTAAAAACTCACCTGCATAACCGGAGGTGGTATTTAGAAAGTTATCAACATCAGCTGTGCTTTCAATGGTGGCCAGATCAGTGTAGTTCCGTCTGCAGACGCTCTGAGCTTCTGTCCATGTTAGCAAAGTGTTCACAAAGTAGTACTGATGGCTTTGGGCACTAGCAACACTGAACAGGGCGCCTGAAATAAAACCCATTAAACTTTAATAGCATTAAATTACAGGCATTCATTCATCTTCCTTATTTATTCCAAGCGTGCTTTCTGTGGAAAATGTCAGCAAAAATAGGGATTAAAAGCATTTGATTATTATTAGTGTATCCAAATGACAAGATATGGAGAGTTAAGTTTTCTTCAGCGAGAGTCACTGTCTATTAACTTCAGGTCTAAAAGTTGTTTGTCCTAAAATCTTTCTAGAATTTGATTTTATGCAAGATTCGTGTAGATTAAAAGGATTTATATTTATTGAACATGGCAAACAGGAACCAGAAAGTAACCTTCATAGCTGGTTTGCAGTGTTAAGGTAAGGTAAAGGTCATTTTATTTATATAGCACATTTTCAGCAACAAGGCAATACAAAGTGCTTTACAGGACTTTAAAGGAAATATAAACAAAATAACAAACCAAAGGAAAGAGCAAAAGATGAAAAATAATCTAATGTTGATCTAACGTTGATGGCAGAAGTTTCTACTGTTCTTCTGGTCTCTGCATCTAAATAGTGAGTACTCTACAGTTTCTGATAAAATAAACTAAAGAGTGACTAATCTAATTCCTTTTCTGGATTAAAAGTGAGCACGCCACAGTTTCTAAATGATGACGTAGTATTGGTCTAGGTTAGCGGTTCTCAACGTGGGCGGTACCGCCCCCAGGGGGCATTCAGAGGACGGCAGGGGGCGCTGGCGGACATTTCTACAAAAGGGGGGCACTGGAATGCCTTTGGGGGGCGTTTGGGCGAAGGTAAACTTTACACCTTAAATGCACAACAATTTGAGCAACTTGGTAAAACTGTATTGTGTGACATTAAACCATGCTTGGCTGCAACTGTACCGATGGCAGCTCTTCTTCTATTCAGTGTTTGTTAGCTTCTGTTAGCTTCTTGTCCCAGCTCCTGTCTCCTGCTACTGTTAGCTAAAATCACGACACCCTCACTGATACCACGATAGAGAGCGTTCATTTTATAGCGTTAACACGGTGCTGTAAGTGGTCCGGTATGAAACGGGGGTGATAGAACAACACAGCACTTTTAAATTTCAATAACCAGAATGCAGAAATTGTTTCCGTTGTTTTAAAAGGTTTATGTCAGTCTGCCTTTTCCCCATCGATCCTTTTCCCGACCGCCCTGCACCTTAGGGAGTTTAAAAAAAAAGACAAGCACATAGCGCAAAACTCTGAAACAGGAGAAGCGGGACATAAAACGGAGCGACGAACTAGATATGAATTATGGCATAAAAACACAGAATCCGACGCTGAACAGTGAAAAATCAACACATGATGTGAAACACATGACGATTAGGCGGCGCGGCAGGTGATGAGTGAAAATTACTGGTGGTCAATAAATGATAAAATAAAACTAGCAACAGGAAAAACTAAAGTGGACATAGCAATAACCCAAGAGAGAATAATAATAATCAAAAGAAACTAAATGGAAATGAATGAAGAACAAAATGCAAGAAACTAAAGTAAATACAGAGGAATAAACTGGTATGGTAAGACCTTTGGATCAATAATTAATACAGAGGATGGTATGGCAAGAATAAACAGACACTATTTCCAGATAAAAGGTAAAATAATATTGCTGAAGTGCCATGGGTTTGTTGAGACCACATCTAATACTGAGAATAAATATATCTTACAGACCATAACAGTAAATAACTGATCACTTATTTATGTTTTTAATCAGATTTGATATATTTATTTCTTCAATATTATTTTTCATGTCAGTGTTAATGTCATGAGGCTGATGACTCCATGACACTTTCAATTTGACTCATTAGGATTTGATTAAGAACCAGATTTGTTCTTTGTAATTTATGTCCAGTTAAACTATTAATCTGTAATCAATAGACAGGTCTGTATAAAGATATAATCCATGTTTCTGTCTCATATTTGTATGGCATTAAAAGAACCTGGAACTTTAGTTTTTCCACTGAAAGCTCTGGTTTGCACAATAAATGCCATA
The DNA here is from genome assembly GCF_904066995.2 of Poecilia reticulata. Lineage (NCBI taxonomy): Eukaryota > Metazoa > Chordata > Actinopteri > Cyprinodontiformes > Poeciliidae > Poecilia > Poecilia reticulata. Next base: position 20,003,190 of record NC_088847.1, on the reverse strand, counting down.
AGGGTGAAGTTTTATGGATGATACTCTGTTGTCCCATTCTCCTGAAGGCAGCACAGAGCTGCACCACCAGAAACTATGATTAATGTAGTTAGTTATATCCATGTTTTAATGTTGCAGAGCTCAGTCGTTTTGCAAATAGTTCAAAGTTTAAACTGACATGTTGTACATCTTTTATCTGGTCATTTTGTGGAATATTTAACAACTAGAAAATGGCACAAAATAAGAATTTGTTTTCCACTCTGATTGGCTGTTGTTAGGCCTACCAATTTTAACTTAAATTTTCATTCATTGCATTTTTCGTAGACGCCTGTGAAAATAATTTCTATTCCCACGACATTTTGTTCTCTGGGAAATTATTTTTGATGATAAATACAGAAACAAGCATAAAAATCAAAACGTCTACAATAGTGATAGTAATATTAATGATAAAATAATGATCAGTGCAAAGTAGCCTACAAATTCTTTGGTGGGGGGCGGTGAGGGACCTGGATAAAGGCTAGGGGGGAGCTGGCCCAAAAAAGGTTGAGAAACACTGGCCTAGGTGGTGAATACTCCACAGTTTCTAAAAAGTAAGATAAATTCTAAGTTTGTTCTAAATCCTGTTTTTTTTTAAATGCCAGAATAATGAAAGAAAAATAGATTTTTGTAGTTGTCTTCAAGTTAACTAAGGTTACTATAATGTTAAACTATTAGAGAAACCCCAGCCGAGGACGCTTTAACTTTAACATTTGTAAACCAATGTTAGGTAAACCTGTGGATGTATTTTAAACACACTACTTAAGTGACATCCTGGAAAAATGGAAACAAATCGGTCAAAATCAGAGGAACAGAATAAATAAATCTGGTTCATCTGGTAAAATTTCCAGATGCCTGAAAGTGCCAACTTCATCTTCAATTAAACAAGTACATGCAAGTCTTGGCATCATTTGAATAGTCGGCCATCACAGGTTAGGAGGTAGAAGGGACTCCTAGAATCAAACATGATCTGCTACAACATTTGGATATTAGCTTCAGAACAAAAGCTAAAGATCTTGTAAGGATGCTTAAAAAAGCTGCTCTGGACTTTCCTAAGTGAATCGAGTACGTCGTCAATACTGAGGTGAAAGTGCTAATCACATAAGCCAGAATAAGATACCAACCTGTGAGCCCAAACAGGATCAGCCTGTAAGCCATCAGCGAAAGCTTGAGAAAAAATAAAGTATCCAGATAATATCTTCTAAATCCAAACACTAAGAATGTATTTCACAATTTATACAAGCTAATGAAGTACAACAAAATCTTGAGATGTGCAGCATGTTTATAGGTATTTGAGGTGGGTGTGGCAGTTACCAGCATCTGACAGTACAGGAATGAGGATGAGCATAGTTCTAAGAAAACACCAGAGTTCATAGAAATTCACTTTGCAGTAAAAGGCTTTTTTTTTTTCTAAATCAAAAGTCTATTTCCAATATTATAATTTGTGAGACTAAAAAGTCATGCAAGCAGGAGATTGTACTCTGCTTGTTTTCACTCAATGTCAAACTTCTAATAAAAGTTAGTTCCTGTCATCTGTAGAAATATTCAGATTATTTTGCAGCTTTCTGGGTGTATCAGAGGTGAACAAGAAACTTTGTACAAAATTGGAAAAATGCTTAAATCCGTGGCGTGAGAACGATCTCGAAGAAAACAAAATAAATTGAGTCGTTATAAAATGTAGAAAAGAGAAAAAAGGTCAAACACATTTTTATCATGGGAGAAATAATTTGACAAAATAATGTCTGGTGAAGTTGTTTCATTTGTTGCAGTGAAATAGTTGGGAGATCCAAACAGAAAGCTGAAGAAGGTGGAAGGAAAGAACACATATTTTATTTAGAAGCTTAGAAAATCTATAGAAGGTAGTTAATATTTTAAAATAACAGAGAAAAAATAACGACACTGACATTGAACAATTAAGTCTAATGTAACCAGGCAACCAACTTTGAACAGCAAATTTAATTATGATTTAAACATAGAAAGAAACAGTTGAGTATTATCTTAACAATGAAGTATCTCTGAAAATCCAAATTTTTTTGAGATTCCTTATTTTCATAAATCTAATAAATTTACAGAATAGTAAAAAATTATGTTGACAGAATAGCTCACTGGGAGAAACTCTAACTTCAAACAGTTTGCATCAAATCTTTGTGTTAAAATATACTCAAAATATTTTTAATTACCTTGACTAACGTTTCCATATTAGAGATGTTATAAACAAAGGTTGGTTTTATTTCTGTTTTCACACTGAGCTTAGCTTTGATCACTGAGTCCTATTATTAATTATTTGCAATTAAATCATATTATAAAGCATAAAGTTAATAGTGTTTCAATTGTGTGCCACCTGTTCTTCAGAGTAATAGAATAAGGAGCAGAAACTCAAAGATGAACACATTTTACACATTGGGTTATGCTGTCTCCTAAATCTGTCATGAGTTCAGCTGAGCTTTCTGAGAAACTGTTCGTGACGCTAAGAACCAGAGGTAACAATAATACACTGAAAGGAATGAGTTACAGGAAATACCCGTTTTAAAAACGGTTTCTGAGTACAGCTTTGGCATGCATTTCAAATAGTTTTAAAGAACTCCCATTACCTCATACGACCTGGATGTCACACTACATTTTTGGTTGTCGCTGTCGGGACCAAAATATTGAACTCGGCGTCATTGAAATCTGTGGTAAATACCTACACCGCCATCTGGTGGTGGGGGATCAGAATTTCACATTCACGTAATGGCCAAGGGAGCAAAATGGAGTCGTTCAGACTTAAGTTTTGCTTCTTCTTACTTTTACTTTGTTCATATCACCACATATCTAAGTTTTTTTTTCAGGTTTTTTTCAAGCTTCTGTATATAGCTTTCAGTATTTCGTCTAAGACAATTTTTCAATCAAAAGTAACCAATTTATTGATTCCTTAAACTATTTAGAGGCAACACAATCATATAAGAAATGTACACAAATGATTAATGAAAATAGAAGATATTCTTTACTGAGTTCTTGGCAAACAAAAATAGATTAAAATATCTCATAAAAAAAATAATAAAATCTGTAAAATTACAACATTCCAGAATTTTTAAATTGGTACATAAAATGAAATACATGTTATTTCAGGGAAAAGAAACAACGTTACATATGAATTATGCAGAATTTGATTCCCCCGGAAATTTCATGGTTTTGAAGAAACGATTTTCAGAGTAAACTGTGGCGGCAGATTATATTTTCTGAAGAGCTGGATTGAAAAACACATATATGAGTCAAAGGTTAAAATAGACACAAATAGACATAGAACAAATCTAAATAAATATTAGCTCACCTCTATCAAAGCATCTTCTAGCTCTGATTCTGTCATTGTGCTGGGAATTTTCAACCTCAGCTTCAATCCCAAAACATAACCTGTTGATAACAAAAATTAGACATTTACAATTCACTAATATAATAGAAATCTATTAAATTGCAGATTAATAAAATGCAATTGTTTTTGAGTAAAATTCAAACTTTAATATTTTTATATGACAAAAAATTCCCAAATAGGGAAAAAAAAAATCTAAAAATTGTGTTTATATACTCACTTGGCCCTGTTTGTTAGTTGATGTTGTTTCAAGTTTCAAGCAAGTTGGTTTTGTTGACATGAAAAGAAAAAAGAAAAACATATTGGGGTGATTCCATATTCTTTTATTTTTTTGTAATTTCAAAATAAACTTGTCCACAACACACCTAATATTGATCATAAACTAATAACAGAAAGACATAATAATTGCAGGTGTTTCAAAATAAGACTTTCTACAATCTTTCTTAAGTTCTGAAGTGAAATTAAAATAATTAAAACCACTGCAAATTTAAGTGAAAAATAAAGCAAATCTGTTGGATTTGCCTTATTTTTGATCTTATTTATTGGATTAAGTATCTTACCAGTAGTTGCAAGTATGCTGACTCCACTGCTTCTGACATTGTCAAACACAGAGAACAGGGTGAATGTGTAGTTTGTCCGAGCGGTCAGAGATGTGACTGTGTGTTTCACTGGTCCGTCTCCATCTGGTGAACTGATGTTTGTCTCTGTGCCGTTAAACTGCAGAACAAAGCTGATGTTGATGCCGACTTTATTCCATCGCAGAGTGATGCTGGTCTCATCTTGTTCTGATGCTCTGAAGCCTTTGGCATTTTTAGGCGCTAAGATAAGTGAGGACAAATTTAAATAATTTATTCAAAACCTTTATCCTCCAAAAGTTTACATTTATAAACAATATTGTCATAATGATAAAAAAAAGTCCCACAATCTTAAGACAAATAATTTTATTAGGAACATTTCCAAGTCAAGTAATGTTATTTGATCAAATTCTAAAATAAGAAATCAAATCTGTTAAAGTAAAACAAACATTTATGTTCAAATGCTGAAGCATAAAATAAAGTTCAGGGATCAGATGATTTTCAGGTTTACTGTTTGAATGAAGAGAGTTTGACTGGACCATTAAATGTGCATTTAAGTATATTTTGCTTTTTGCAAAATGATATAAATACATACTCATGTAATAAAGACTGGCTAAAATGGCCAAATTATATGTTTGCATATGAGACTCGTTAGTCTTTTCATATTTGAGCCATGATTGTCTCAAAGATTTGTTAATATGTTTATATTGAATATTGAGTTCCTTTACAAGAAACAAGTTTAAACATTTATTGTTCAACAATAGCTGTTTGCTCTTGGCACATATTTCACATTTTAAAAATTTCAATTCTATTAATTTATTTCCTACCCTTATATAAACTGATGTTCTGGCTCATAGTGTTACTTCCTCATTGCATGTGACATTAGACAATGTAGTCCCATAAAAAAAAACCCCACTAGTGTTTTCATATTTTAGACATTTTGTCCATAAAAATGAGGCATTTATTCACAGGAGTTTGTTACCATTATTTAATTTAGAAGTGTGTATTTTAAAGCACAACTGTTGGAATCTACAAACATCCAACTTAATCTGTATTCCTACTGTTGTAAAAACTAATTTCATCAATCAGAAACAGCATACTCTTACTCTATTATTAATAGAAGACAATAAAAATTGTTTGAGGTTTTGTTTTAGCACAGTTGTCAAACTGACCCCATTAATACTTTCAGTTAATTCTGGACCCCGCCTCTCGCCCGGAACGTGAGCTGGAGATAGGCACCAGCACCTCCCCACTCCACTAAGAGACAAGGGTGTAAGAAAATGGATGGATGGATTGAGTTATACATCCTGAAAGAATTGAAATAGTTCAAAAGAAATTATTTATCTCAGGTCAAAGTACTTTTTCCCCACTAAATTGAGATTTGAATTTATTTTTAAGTGTGATGTTTCCAGGTTTGAGTCCTTGATGGTTCAACATGATTTTCAAGATTTTGGAGGAAAAATCATTTGCTGTGGTTGTGAATAAATGTATATACTTTATATTCATACCAGTGACAGCAGTAAATTGTACTCCTCTGCTTCTGACGTTCTCATACACAGAGAAGAGACTGAATGTGTATTTGGTTCCTGCAGTCAGAGATGAAACTGTGTAGTTCACTGGTCCAACTCCATCTGGTGCATTGATGAATGTCTGAATGTCGTTAAACTGGAGAACAAAGCTGGTGCTGTTGTTGATTTTACTCCACTGCAGAGTGATGCTGCTCTCATCTTGATCTGATGACCTGAAGCCTTCTGGATTTTTAGGAGCTGAGACAAAAGAAGAAAAAGGAGGTCAATTTAATAAAAAAAAATGTTTATCCTCCAAAAGATAATATTCTAAAACAATATTGAGATGATGAAACGACTTATCCTAAAATCTTACACCAGAAAATAATTGTTTAAAAAAAAAATCCTAATCAAGTAACAATATTTTATGAAATTTTAATATAAGAAATCAAATCTGGTGAAGTAAAGCATACTGCTATGTTCAAATGCTAAAGTATACAATAAAGGTCAGAGATCAGTTGATTTTGAGTTTTGCTCTTTGATTCAAAAGTTTGATTTTCAAACACTAGAACTGCTTCCATCATATTATGTACACATATGTAATGAAGACTTTTCTATAACCAGACTAAATGATTTTGCTCAAATGGCCAAATAATGTTTGCGTTTAAGTCTTATTTGCAGTCTTCTCGTACTTTAGCCATGGTTGTCTCAATATAGTATCTAAATATAAATGTAACTAATCATAGACTTTCATCACATTAGACAAGTTTAAAACTGCTTGTTCAACATGTTTTTGCGCATCGCATATGAACACACAGTTTAAGTAATAACTGTATTTTCCGCACCATGAGGCGCACCTAAAAATCTTCAATTTCCTCAAAAGCTGACAGTGCGCCTTATAATCCAGTGCGCCTTATATATGGACCAATATTGAGCCACAACAGGTCTAACAACTACGATAAGTAGCCGCCGACTTCATTTTCGACAGTAGAAGAAGAAGCGCGTGGTGCATGCTGGGATAGTTGTCAGAACGCTTGTTTGTAATCTATTAATAAAGTTTGACTGACCTATCTACCTACCGACCGTCTAGAATCAAGTTGTCTGCAGGTCATTTAGCACCACGTTCTCCACGAACATGCTGTGCGCGAATGGAGAAGGGTCACCATCGTCCGGCCACGCCCGGCCCAGTCGTGGAAGGCTCTCCTCGCTGACCGGAGTCGGACTTTTTTGTTGATATTCCCGTTAGTGCAGCTCCATTTAGTGGATGCATAGCGTAACTCCAGTGTCTACTGTAGCATCTATTCTATGTGCCTTATATATGAAATTTTTTTTTAAGTAGGCCATTCATTGAAGGAGCGCCTTATAATCCAGTGTGCCTTATAGTGCGGAAAATACGGTACTCAAGAACTGTCTTGGTAATGGACTTTGTTGTTGGCAGGGTAATTATGGTCATTTTCTTACCTGTTGCAGCTTCAAACTGTACTCCACTGCTTCTAATGCTCTCAAACACAGAGAAGAGAGTGAATGTATATTTTTTTCCAGCAGTGAGAAAAGAGACTGTGTGAGTTACTGGTCCATCTCCATCTGGTGCTCTGATGAATGTCTCTGATCCATTAAACTGGAGAACAAAGCTGGTGCTGTTGTTGATTTTACTCCACTGCATAGTGATGCTGCTCTCATCTTGATCTGACAGCCTCAAGGCCTCTACATTTTCTGAAGCTGAGACAAAAACAAAAATATTTATGTGATGTAAATCTCATAAAACCTTTGAAGTTCTAAAAGATTAATTTTACATACAATGACAAATAATAGTGCCGAAATATCTGAATCCAAATTATGTTTAACTTTCACACAATGCTGCAGCATGTAGTTTAACTTAATTAAGTTCCAAAGAAAGGAAAAGAAATCTAATAAAAATTACAAAATATTCAAAATTTGAACAAGGCACAAATAAAGACCAGAAAGCAGAAGATGTTGAGGTTTACTACAAGAAGGAAGAGACATTACATTCCACTACTGGAGGTACTTGCTGCATATCATGCTGCAAATACCTCGTAAATTATATGGTTCATTAATATGTGTTTTAACATCCTTTAACGAAGGGTGTTAAAACCTCTGACTAGATTGTCTAATCAAATAATTAAAATATGTAAATTTCATACTGCTTTTCCTTTTCATTATTGAAAGGGATATTTTTTATCTTGGATTTAATATTTTATTGTGTAAAGACATAAATGACGTCCTTAAGACTGAAATTATTACTTTGGATATGAAAATCAGTACTACAGAGGATTTTAAATATAGAAGAGAAGTGAATCTCAAATCGCAAAGAAAATCAACATATTTATAACATGTTAAGCAAACAGTTATCTTACCAGTAGCAACTGTGATGTTTACAGCACTGCTTCTAACATTCATAAACACACGGTACAGTATGAATGTATATCTGGTTCCAGCAGTGAGAGATGTGACTGTATGTGTCACTGGTCCGTCTCCATCTGGTGAACTGATGTTTGTCTCTGTGCCGTTAAACTGGAGAACAAAGCTGGTGCTGTTGTCTCCTTTATTCCACTGCAGAGTGATGCTGCTCTCATTTTGTTCTGATGCTCTGAAACCCTCTGCATTTTCAGGAGCTGAGAACAAAATGAGATTTAGAAATGATTCAACATTGAGTCACTGACTGTGTCCAACTCCAAGTCCAAGGTGAAACATTCAGATCTTTGTTCACAGCTTACAAACATCACTAATGTAGTTTCCTTTGAAACTGTGATGAAAATAAATCTCTCACCAGTCACTGCAGCAATGCTGACTCCACTGCTTCTGATGCTCTCAAACACAGAGAAGAGAGTGAATGTGTATCTGGTTCCAGCAGTGAGAGATGAAACTGTCAGAAGTAATGGTTGTTGTCCAGCAGGTGGTTCTATATTCAACTCTGTTTCATTATATTGGAGGATGAAGCTGACATTGTTATTGACAACATCCCACTGCAGAGTGATGCTGGTCTCATCCTGTCTCAGTGATGAGAAGCTTTCTGCATTTTGGGGGGCTGAAAGAAAAGAATGAGTTAAATTATGTCTTCAGTTCATTGGTGATGAAGTGACTTTCTCAAAATCATCAGCAATTAATGTCAAAGAAAAATTGTTGAATTTGGTTGTTTATGAATTAATGTACTTGTATCTTACCAGTGACTGCAGTAAGTTGTACTCCTCTGCTTCTGACGTTCTCAAACACAGAGAAGAGAGTGAATGTATATCTGGTTCCAGCAGTGAGAGATGAAACTGTGTGGTTCACTGGTCCGTCTCCATCTGGTGCTCTGATGAATGTCTCTGATCCGTTAAACTGGAGAACAAAGCTGGTGCTGTTGTTGGTTTTATTCCACTGCAGAGTGATGCTGCTCTCATCTTGATCTGATGCTCTCACAGCTTCTGTGTTTCTCGGAGCTAAAGTAAAGGAGGAATTCATTAGTAGGCTTATAACTTTGGTATACCCAATGTGTTTATTGGTGATTTAAAGATGAATAGTCATCAATCAAACATCTATTCAGCAGCTATTGTAATGGGTTAATTTTCGTAGTCATCTAAACTGCCCTCAAATATCTGTTGTTTCTGTAAAATTAACCAATTTCATTGTATTAGTAATTGTCCACTGAGGAAAGCTCCATCCTACAATTCATTTTAGTCATTCTGCATCCTCTTCATAGTCCTCAATCAATTTTAAACATGTACAAGACCATTAGCAGATCATTACAGAAATTCTTCAATAAAATTACATAGGGATTATCTTAAAATCCTTACCAGTAGCAGCTTCAAATTGTACTCCTCTGCTTCTGATGTTCTCAAACACAGAGAAGAGAGTGAATGTGTATTTATTTCCAGCAGTGAGAGATGAAACTGTGTAGTTCACTGGTCCGTCTCCATCTGGTGCTCTGATGAATGTCTCTGATCCGTTAAACTGGAGAACAAAGCTGGTGCTGTTGTTGGTTTTATTCCACTGCAGAGTGATGCTGCTCTCATCTTGATCTGATGCTCTCACAGCTTCTGTGTTTACAGGAGCTGAGAACAAGTTGGAAAAAATAGTCAAATTTCTTGACAATCTTTATCCTCCAAAAGATAGAATCTCCAAAAAATATAGTGATGATGGTACAAGGTGTCCAAAAATCTGAATATAATTTTAAAAGATTCAAAACAAGTAGCTATACTTTATCAAATTCTAATGTAAGAAAATAAATCTAGTAAAACAAAGTATTCTGTTATGTTCAAATACTAATGCACAAAGTTGAGAGAGCAGCTTATTTTGAAGTTTCTTTATGAATGGATAGATATTGTTAATCTATCAGTGTGATTTGCAACATGATGTCAACACAATCATATAATGAAAAAATCTTCTATAAATTGACTTAATGATTTTTATCCAATGACCAAATAAAATGTTTGCAAATATATCTTATTAGGTGTGTTTTCATCCGTAGCCAAATGTTGTCATAGCATACATATAAAAAATTCATTAGGAAATCACCAAGTTCTTTCACATTAACCACATTTAAAACCTGTTTATTCAATGTTCTGTTTGCACACCGATAGCTCCAAAAATATAGGATGGAGCAATTTCTTTAAAAATTTCTTGGTCATAAATTCTCTTTCAAAAATGTAAAGGGGCCATAAAATGAAGTAAAAAATTAGGACAGTTTGGTTTTATTTTGGATATAATGAAGGTAAATTTTCTCACCAGTTACAGCTTGAAATTGTACGCCACTGCTTCTGACGTTCTCAAACACAGAGAAGAGAGTGAATGTATATCTGGTTCCAGCAGTGAGAGATGAAACTGTGTGGTTCACTGGTCCGTCTCCATCTGGTGCTCTGATGAATGTCTCTGATCCGTTAAACTGGAGAACAAAGCTGGTGCTGTTGTTGGTTTTATTCCACTGCAGAGTGATGCTGCTCTCATCTTGATCTGATGCTCTCACAGCTTCTGTGTTTCTCGGAGCTAAAGTAGAGGAGGAATTCATTAGTAGGCTTATAACTTTGGTATACCCAATGTGTTTATTGGTGATTTAAAGATGAATAGTCATCAATCAAACATCTATTCAGCAGCTATGGTAATGGGTTAATTTTCATAGTCATCTAAATTGCCCTCAAATATCTGTTGTTTCTGTAAAATTAACCAATTTCATTGTATTAGTACTTGTCCAATGAGGAAAGCTCCATCCTACAATTCATTTTAGTCATTCTGCATCCTCTTCATAGTCCTCAATCAATTTTAAACATGTACAAGACCATTTGCAGATCTTTACAGAAATTCTTCATTTAAATCACATAGGGATTATCTTAAAATCCTTACCAGTAGCAGCTTCAAATTGTACTCCTCTGCTTCTGATGTTCTCAAACACAGAGAAGAGAGTGAATGTGTATTTATTTCCAGCAGTGAGAGATGAAACTGTGTAGTTCACTGGTCCGTCTCCATCTGGTGCTCTAATGAATGTCTCTGATCCATTAAACTGGAGAACAAAGCTGGTGCTGTTGTTGGTTTTATTCCACTGCAGAGTGATGCTGCTCTCATCTTGATGTGATGCTCTCAAACCTTCGACATTTGTAGGAGCTGATACAAAAACATAAATGTTTAACTCAAGAAAATTCCATAAAATCATTGGTAAACTGAAATGCTTGAAGTGTAAGAAATTATATATAGAACAAATATTATTTAATGTTAAGCTCACAGTTATCTTACCAGTAGCAACTGTTATGTTTACAGCACTGCTTCTAACATTCATAAACACACGGTACAGTATGAATGTATATCTGGTTCCAGCAGTGAGAGATGTGACTGTATGTGTCACTGGTCCGTCTCCATCTGGTGAACTGATGTTTGTCTCTGTGCCGTTAAACTGGAGAACAAAGCTGGTGCTGTTGTCTCCTTTATTCCACTGCAGAGTGATGCTGCTCTCATTTTGTTCTGATGCTCTGAAGCCCTCTGCATTTTCAGGAGCTGAGAACAACAATGAGATTTAGAAATGATTCAACATTGAGTCACTGACTGTGTCCAACTCCAAGTCCAAGGTCAAACATTCAGATCTTTGTTCACAGCTTACAAACATCACTAATGTAGTTTCCTTTGAAACTGTGATGAAAATAAATCTCTCACCAGTCACTGCAGCAATGCTGACTCCACTGCTTCTGATGCTCTCAAACACAGAGAAGAGAGTGAATGTGTATCTGGTTCCAGCAGTGAGAGATGAAACTGTCAGAAGTAATGGTTGTTGTCCAGCAGGTGGTGCTATATTCAACTCTGTTTCATTATATTGGAGGATGAAGCTGACATTGTTATTGACAACATCCCACTGCAGAGTGATGCTGGTCTCATCCTGTCTCAGTGATGTGAAGCTTTCTGCATCTTGGGGGGCTGAAAGAAAAGAATATGAGTTAAATTATGTCTTCAGTTCATTGGAGTTTGGTGGTGAAGTGACTTTTTCAAACTCATCAGCAATTAATGTCAAACAAAAATAGTTTACTTTGGTTGTTAATAAAGTAATGTACTTGTATCTAACCAGTGACTGCAGTAAGTTGTACTCCTCTGCTTCTGACGTTCTCAAACACAGAGAAGAGAGTGAATGTATATCTGGTTCCAGCAGTGAGAGATGAAACTGTGTGGTTCACTGGTCCGTCTCCATCTGGTGCTCTGATGAATGTCTCTGATCCGTTAAACTGGAGAACAAAGCTGGTGCTGTTGTTGGTTTTATTCCACTGCAGAGTGATGCTGCTCTCATCTTGATCTGATGCTCTCACAGCTTCTGTGTTTACAGGAGCTGAGAACAAGTTGGAAAAAATAGTCAAATTTCTTGACAATCTTTATCCTCCAAAAGATAGAATCTCCAAAAAATATAGTGATGATGGTACAAGGTGTCCAAAAATCTGAATATAATTTTAAAAGATTCAAAACAAGTAGTTATATCTTATCAAATTCTAATTTAAGAAAATAAATCTAGTAAAACAAAGTATACTGTTATGGTCAAATACTAATGCACAGAGTTGAGAGCAGTTTATTTTGAAGTTTTCTCTATGAATGAATAGATATTGTTAATCTGTTTGTGTGATTTGCAACATGATGTAAACACAATCATACAATGAAAAAATCTTCTATAAATGAGCTTAATGATTTTTATCAAATGACCAAATAAAATGTTTGCATATATATCTTATTAGGTGTGTTTTCATCCATAGCCAATTGTTGTCATAGGATTTATATAAAAATTCATTAGGAAATAACCAAGTTCTTTCACATTAATCACATTTAAAACCTGTTTATTCAATGTTCTGTTTGCACACCGATAGCTCCAAAAATATAGGATGGAGCAATTTCTTTAAAAATTTCTTGGTCATATATTCTCTTTCAAAAATGTAAAGGGGCCATAAAATGAAGTAAAAAATTAGGACAGTTTGGTTTTATTTTGGATATAATGAAGGTACATTTTCTCACCAGTTACAGCTTGAAATTGTACGCCACTGCTTCTGACGTTCTCAAACACAGAGAAGAGAGTGAATGTATATCTGGTTCCAGCAGTGAGAGATGAAACTGTGTGGTTCACTGGTCCGTCTCCATCTGGTGCTCTGATGAATGTCTCTGATCTGTTAAACTGGAGAACAAAGCTGGTGCTGTTGTTGGTTTTATTCCACTGCAGAGTGATGCTGCTCTCATCTTGATCTGATGCTCTCACAGCTTCTGTGTTTCTCGGAGCTAAAGTAGAGGAGGAATTCATTAGTAGGCTTATAACTTTGGTATACCCAATGTGTTTATTGGTGATTTAAAGATGAATAGTCATCAATCAAACATCTATTCAGCAGCTATGGTAATGGGTTAATTTTCATAGTCATCTAAATTGCCCTCAAATATCTGTTGTTTCTGTAAAATTAACCAATTTCATTGTATTAGTACTTGTCCAATGAGGAAAGCTCCATCCTACAATTCATTTTAGTCATTCTGCATCCTCTTCATAGTCCTCAATCAATTTTAAACATGTACAAGACCATTTGCAGATCTTTACAGAAATTCATCATTTAAATCACATAGGGATTATCTTAAAATCCTTACCAGTAGCAGCTTCAAATTGTACTCCTCTGCTTCTGATGTTCTCAAACACAGAGAAGAGAGTGAATGTGTATTTATTTCCAGCAGTGAGAGATGAAACTGTGTAGTTCACTGGTCCGTCTCCATCTGGTGCTCTAATGAATGTCTCTGATCCATTAAACTGGAGAACAAAGCTGGTGCTGTTGTTGGTTTTATTCCACTGCAGAGTGATGCTGCTCTCATCTTGATGTGATGCTCTCAAACCTTCGACATTTGTAGGAGCTGATACAAAAACATAAATGTTTAACTCAAGAAAATTCCATAAAATCATTGGTAAACTGAAATGCTTGAAGTGTAAGAAATTATATATAGAACAAATATTATTTAATGTTAAGCTCACAGTTATCTTACCAGTAGCAACTGTTATGTTTACAGCACTGCTTCTAACATTCATAAACACACGGTACAGTATGAATGTATATCTGGTTCCAGCAGTGAGAGATGTGACTGTATGTGTCACTGGTCCGTCTCCATCTGGTGAACTGATGTTTGTCTCTGTGCCGTTAAACTGGAGAACAAAGCTGGTGCTGTTGTCTCCTTTATTCCACTGCAGAGTGATGCTGCTCTCATTTTGTTCTGATGCTCTGAAGCCCTCTGCATTTTCAGGAGCTGAGAACAACAATGAGATTTAGAAATGATTCAACATTGAGTCACTGACTGTGTCCAACTCCAAGTCCAAGGTGAAACATTCAGATCTTTGTTCACAGCTTACAAACATCACTAATGTAGTTTCCTTTGAAACTGTGATGAAAATAAATCTCTCACCAGTCACTGCAGCAATGCTGACTCCACTGCTTCTGATGCTCTCAAACACAGAGAAGAGAGTGAATGTGTATCTGGTTCCAGCAGTGAGAGATGAAACTGTCAGAAGTAATGGTTGTTGTCCAGCAGGTGGTGCTATATTCAACTCTGTTTCATTATATTGGAGGATGAAGCTGACATTGTTATTGACAACATCCCACTGCAGAGTGATGCTGGTCTCATCCTGTCTCAGTGATGTGAAGCTTTCTGCATCTTGGGGGGCTGAAAGAAAAGAATATGAGTTAAATTATGTCTTCAGTTCATTGGAGTTTGGTGGTGAAGTGACTTTTTCAAACTCATCAGCAATTAATGTCAAACAAAAATAGTTTACTTTGGTTGTTAATAAAGTAATGTACTTGTATCTAACCAGTGACTGCAGTAAGTTGTACTCCTCTGCTTCTGACGTTCTCAAACACAGAGAAGAGAGTGAATGTATATCTGGTTCCAGCAGTGAGAGATGAAACTGTGTGGTTCACTGGTCCGTCTCCATCTGGTGCTCTGATGAATGTCTCTGATCCGTTAAACTGGAGAACAAAGCTGGTGCTGTTGTTGGTTTTATTCCACTGCAGAGTGATGCTGCTCTCATCTTGATCTGATGCTCTCACAGCTTCTGTGTTTACAGGAGCTGAGAACAAGTTGGAAAAAATAGTCAAATTTCTTGACAATCTTTATCCTCCAAAAGATAGAATCTCCAAAAATATAGTGATGATGGTACAAGGTGTCCAAAAATCTGAATATAATTTTAAAAGATTCAAAACAAGTAGCTATACTTTATCAAATTCTAATGTAAGAAAATAAATCTAGTAAAACAAAGTATTCTGTTATGTTCAAATACTAATGCACAAAGTTGAGAGAGCAGCTTATTTTGAAGTTTCTTTATGAATGGATAGATATTGTTAATCTATCAGTATGATTTGCAACATGATGTCAACACAATCATATAATGAAAAAATCTTCTATAAATTGACTTAATGATTTTTATCCAATGACCAAATAAAATGTTTGCATTTATATCTTATTAGGTGTGTTTTCATCCGTAGCCAAATGTTGTCATAGCATACATATAAAAAATTCATTAGGAAATCACCAAGTTCTTTCACATTAACCACATTTAAAACATGTTTATTCAATGTTCTGTTTGCACACCGATAGCTCCAAAAATATAGGATGAAGCAATTTCTTAAAAAATTTCTTGGTCATATATTCTCTTTCAAAAATGTAAAGGGGCCATAAAATGAAGTAAAAAATTAGGACAGTTTGGTTTTCTTGTCGATATAATGAAGGTAAATTTTCTCACCAGTTACAGCTTGAAATTGTACTCCACTGCTTCTGACGTTCTCAAACACGGAGAAGAGAGTGAATGTATATCTGGTTCCAGCAGTGAGAGATGAAACTGTGTGGTTTACTGGTCCGTCTCCATCTGGTGCTCTGATGAATGTCTCTGATCCATTAAACTGGAGAACAAAGCTGATGTTGTTGTTCATCTTGTTCCACTGCAGAGTGATGCTGCTCTCATTTTGACTTGATGCTCTGAAACCCTCTGTGTTGGCTGGGACTGAGAGAGAAAGTTGATCTTTACTACATAAAACAAAAACAGAAGAATCAAACTTCACTGATATATTTTATGCCTCAGAATTGGGTTTTTCTGCAGAATGAAAACTGCAACTGTGCTAAAGATTTTGATTTTTCTCTTCATATATGAAAAATCATGAAACTCTATAAAAAAATTAGAAAATATTAGAAAATATTAAATGGGCTTTTATATGGGATTTTACAAATGATATTTGAAATTTAAATCACCTTTGCCTAAAGCCCATTTAATATTTTCTCTGTATATCTGATTTTTTTACTTGAATTTTTTTTTATCATTCCATGGACAACACAGGAAAATTTCTCTCCACTGTTTTTAAAATGTACATTTATTTCAATGTCTGATTTTGTATTTTTGTTTGTGTTTTGTAAGTGCAATCTTGCATTTCAACAAGACAACCTGTACTGAGGTCAAATAAAGAAAAAAAAATTCCAAGTTTCACAGAGAACTTAAAGCATGAGTTTACAGTGTTAGTATGTGAGCAATTATTAACACATTTCTTCTTATGTTAAAGACAAATATATAGTACGAGTTACTTGGTTTGTAACAGATGAAAGGAAAACTCTGGGTGCAGTCTTCATCCAGCCATTTTCCCGAGTCGCTGAATGAAGCAGCAACACACTGACTGTAATCGTTGTCTGGCTGACCGGCCGCCCAGTGTAGAAACAGAGAGGGGCTGCTGTCTGACCACAGTTTGTCCCGATAAAGCCCAATCCACACCTCGATGCCACCCAGGAGGGTCCTGATGTTATTATTTTCTGCTTGATTTCGTATGCTGTGAAGAAAGAAAATTACAGAAACAAAATCAGGAAAACTGAACTGGTTCAGTAGACAATAACTTTCTTTGTCTTGGATTATCATTGCATTTTCCACATTTTTTGACATGTCAACAACAAACTGATATAGTTTTATTGATTTCTCAGGCAGGTAAACTAAGTAGCACATTATATAAAGCATATAAAATGGACAAAGTTTTTTTATTTTCAAATGAAAATAAAATGTTAATGTTTGATTTGTAGATTCATAAGTTTAAATTTTGCTGCTGAATTACTGCAATGACCCAAAAGTGGGAAAAGAAAACTCATAGTGCTAAGTAGTACATTACATATTTCAGTTTCTTTTAATATTGTGCTTTTACTACCTGGCCAGGTCAATATAATTCTCTCTGCAGAATCGCTGAGCTTCGGCCCAATTCAGTGATTGGGTACTGACAAAATAAGACGGCGAGCCACCGACTATTCCTGAAAATAAAACAGACTGACGATTAGGAATGCTTGAAGTTTACCAGTCATGTTATTAATAAGGGAATTCTGAGGAAATGATGCCATCAAGTGGCTTTAACCAGAATTACATGAGCAGAGAAAGAAACAATATTTCCACCTTTTTTCCCCCATGACCAACATTTCAGTGTTCATAAGATTTTATGTAACAAAAAAGAACAACAGACTTCTAGTGTAAACTGAAAGAAAATCTCACCAGTGTAACACAAAAAACGTCTCAGGTCCGAGCACTGACGGTCATCCCATCCACCCAAATATGAGTTGTCACTTAAAAACCTAACACAGTGCTGCTGTCCTCCGAAGTCATTGGGTGAGCCGGGTATCCAGTTCCTAAATGTATACTCTCCAGCTCCATAGAAGCTGCTGTCATTCAGGGACCATTTCCAGCTGTTGTACAACTCATCATAGAGGCCTATCCAAGCATTACCTGTTGAAGAACAAAGTTTCAAGTTGCCAGTGAGCAGCTGTGAAGATTGATCTATGAGAATTTCACTGTATTTCTGAATTTCTCCAGACATTAATAAAATATATATATGCATCTCAAAATATAAGGTCTGTGTCTGAAACACTTAAGCATGCAGTGAGTGTTAAGAATCTACCCGAATAGCCAGGATTTGTCCTGATAACAGCATCAACGTCAGCCAAGTTTTCAATGGTGGCCAGGTCGGTGTAGTCCCGTCTGCAGACACTCTGGGCGTTTGTCCAGGTTTGTGCAGAGCCTACAAAGTAGTACTGACGAGTTTGGGCAAAGGCAACGCTGAGGAGTGCACCTAGAATAAAACACATTGAGTAATGCACAGCTGTTGATGTACGAATGAACTCACTGGCCATTTCATTCAGTGCGCATGTTAACACAAACAGTGATTCAGCCAATCATGTGGCAGCAATTCAATGCATTTAGGCACCTAGAGGTGGACAAGAAAACTTACTGCGTACAAATTGAGTTAGCTGAAAAATTGAACATGTATGGATTAATAACTGTGTCCCTTCCTAGAAAAATATCTGCTCTAAACTTTGGTTACATTGAAGAATTGCAATATTTATCACAAAGTTGTTTTCAGGTCACTGAAATAAAAGGTAAGTAAGGGGATAGTTTTACATTCTGGTAACTGCACTTGTTTTCCTTATTATACTTTATTTTTTAATGTACATTTGATATGCTGACTAATTTTCAATTCTTGTCATTAGTTGGGGTTTTACAAATGAGTGAAATGTGACAAAAACCTAAATATTAGCTTTGAGAATTTCGACTCTGAGATCCTGTCCCTCTTCAGTTATTAAAGAAAATATGTATCTGAAACATCAAAAGTTTCTTTTACATTTACTTTTCCATGAACAATCCTTTATTTCTAGTTTCTTACAGAAAGTATTTAGAAGAGAACATTTTGGTTTTATTTATTTTCATGCTTTATTTTACTTCCATTTGTACAATATCCCCATTTGTAGGAATTCCTTTGATTTCAAATGAACATGCAACAAAATACAACATAAAGCAGAAAATAAAATCAAAAAGTTACAAACCTGTGAGTGCGAGGTAGATCAACCTAAAATCCATGGGTCAAACGTTTAAAAAGACCAATAATCAAGTTGGGTTTTTTTAATGGTCATCCACTGAATCTACATTATGAAGTTATTTCATATCTTAGTCAGGTAAAAAAAAAAAATAAAATCCAGATACTCAACATTAAGATTTTAAAAGTTCATTTTTAAAAAGTATTCACCTTCTTGTTGCTAAAATTGTCCTGACGGAAAATGCTACACATCAAAGTAATGAGCAGATGAGTGCTGCAATGAAGCGAAGATACTCATAAACAGAAACTTCAGGCGCTCTGCGTTTTTACTACTGTTACAGAGTAAGAAAGAAACACGTCTGATTAGTTTTATAGATCCTAGGGACTTTTTGGAAAGATTGTTCCTCGTTCTGCAATAACAGACAGGAATGAGGATGTTTCAACCCAGCTCTTGTGAAAATTAAAGTTGTTATCCTTGTTGTCATTTAAAGCACAATATGCTGCCGTTTACACAAACGATTTACAAATAAAGCTCAGTTCTACCACAAGCTGTACAGCTTTTTATTAATATGCTAAGAAAAGCAATAATGAATTTGAAAATCAGTGGATGAATATCTTAAAAAAATGCTCAGAAAGGAAATTGGAAGATGATTTTATTAGCTGTGACATCACAGTTTTTGAAAGTTTCCCACATCATCACTATACCAGGAACTGCAGTGGAAAGCAGTCCTTAAAGCTTAAATCTGGCACATTTACATGGTAGACTTATGTCTATATATCATTTTTTTAAGTAGTCATTTATAATATTTTCATAAACTAAACAGTGGAAAGGTTTCATGATGCTCCAGCTCAAACCTACAGTCCCTATAAAGTGTATAATCTCACTTACCAATTATTAATAAACCTTTACTGAAGGCTGCTTGGTTAGTTGTTTTTTTTTGTGTAAATTTCTGAATTGGTTTTCTTATTAGGCAGTGTGTACATGTTGGACCACAACTCCTCTCCGATAAAAACTAAAAACCGGAGCCCACTGTGTCATGCATGGAGCGGGGATGGGACCAAAACACAAACAGGAAAGTGGAAGTCTCATGACAACCAATTTTTTTAAAAGAGTTTAACCAAACTCAGCCAAAACGTCTTAAAAGAGATTAACAAGTGACAGAGAACACAGCGGCAACATAAATGGGAATCTAAGAGAGGATATAGAGAGCAGAAGGGTTAACCTGCAGTAGGTGTAATCAAAAGAATGAGGAACAGCTGAAGGGAAACCACAAGCAGAGGACAGATGAGTAAATGGAAAACAGCTGCAACATAAGCTGAAAACGTGATTAAACAAAAGATAAATCCTAAAACTAACAAGAGCAGCAACAGAAAAAAGCATTACAAAAGCATAAGTCTAAATGCTAAATATATATAATAAATCAAAAGACAAACACACAGAGGAAAGAACAAAAAAGAAATGATCAAAACATGAATGAAAACCAAAGTTGTAACACAACGCTTAAGGGTGATGTGGGAACTGAAAATAAATTCTTGTGGACTGAATTGTAGTGGATTGTTTTCTTCCAAATTAAGTCACAAAACCTTAACAGAATTAAATGAGCAGATTCTTGCTAAGGTGAAGCTAAATCATGTCAGTGCCACCAGGGTAAAAAAACATAACTCATTCTTGTGGTGGAAACTCTCTTACGCAGTACAAGATATTTAATGGCCGTTTACCTTAAAGGTAATTTAACTGTGGTCAAATTTAAAAAATCTGAACACTACACCAAACTACTCCATTTAGAATTTTTAATCACACATATTTATTTTGTATGAAGATGTGAGTTTTCTGGTTTTTAAGCGAGAAAACTTGCTCTGCATTTAACCATGAAGTATTATGAGAAGTCCTGTTGAAAGCAGTTGGACCATGAAGTTAATGAAAGAATCTGGTCTGTCAGGAAAACTCACAAAAGCCAGTGACACACAAACTGAAGAAAATCTCATATTTCAGAGATACATAAACCATATAGACAACAAAGTCAGAAGATTTTGTTTTTACTTGCTAGTTTATAAGGACCCTGATGATAGTGTCTGCTCTACAAACTTAATATGCATCAGATGATTCCAGAGTATTTATGATAAAAATGGAAATTTATTAAAAATGTAGTTCAATCAGATTCTGTGTTTTCTTCTTGCTTTTATTTCACTTTGTCTTTGAGCTTTCAGTTGATACTTCAGAAAGTTTACAAGTGAAAAAAAATCAGATCTTACAAAGTATTTTCTTCATGTTAAGGAAGGGAAACCCAGAATATTAATGTTTGAAGTGAGAAGTATATATTTTCAACTGGCTGAATAGCCTTACAGTAACTTTTGTGTTAGGTCCGTGCATTTTCTGTAACCAGATGTGGGAGATGTATGTAAAACATGTTATGTTTGTTGATGCAGGGGCAAAATATATACAGGAACATGGAATTAGCATGGTGAGGTTTTATGTTAATAAGAAAACTTACAGGTCTCACACAGGTAGTCAGCTCTAGGAGCATAAAAAAGACTAAAAGGCAGCAGAACATTCTGGAGAAACAGGTCATGCCAGGAAAGAAGTTAGCAAAGAGTGGCAGAGACAGCGAGGCCTAAACACTGAGGAGTGAGATTTACTAACAAGATGCAGCGGGGAGAGGAAGCACACAGGTAGAAACTTAACATAATTTGTAGAAAACTGAATCAAAACGTGCTTTTACAAGAAAAGTAATTGCAAGTATTTGTTGTTTATATTGTTGTTATATTTGCACGTTTTTTTTTTTACTCAAATAGGATACATAAATTGAGACAATACAGAACAGACAATAATCATAACAATCAGAATATTTGAACAGAAAATGTTCCAAAGGAGTGGAATGAAGGAAAAACTTATCTGGTACATTTCATTCTCTACAATTACTCAGGAATTAAACATAGAAGCATTAAACTTTCTTGGTGAAATTAGGAGTTCACATCAGCTGCCAGCTGAAAATCTTATGATACTCCATCACAATTTAGTGTGAATACCTGGAAAAAGTCTGCCTTCTTTTTTTATTCTTCAGAGCTGATTTGATTTCATCTGGTATTTGAATGAAGAATTTATGGTTTTTTGTAAAGCAGGTATTTTGATTAGCTCCCAGCCAGCATACATAGGTGGGTCCCATATGTGAAAAAGAGGGCAGACAGAAGGGTTTGTCTGCAGTTTCTATGGTGGGTCCAGATCAGCATACGTTGTCAGAAACCACAACAACGCATATATCTATCTAGTTATCATATTATATGATATAAACACTTTAATGACTTATTTTCGTGATAACTTGTTGCGTATGCTGAACTGACAACTCCACTGACGGTCGGACTTCTTAATGCGCATGCGCGGGCATGAGTACTCACTGCATGTATGCAATCCTGACAGCTAATAGCTATCTGATAGAACAGCTGCCCCGTAGAGCCACCAGGAAACTGAATACCAACCCTTTTTGGACCCATATTGTCTGCCCTCTTTTTTCCCATATGGGCAGTGGTGGGAAGTAACGAAGTACAAGTACTTCGTTACTGTACTTAAGTACAATTTTCGTGTATCTGTACTTTACTTTAGTAGATTTAATAATGGATACTTTCTACTTTTATTCCACTACATTTTACAGTAAGTATCTGTACTTTCTACTTCACTACATTTCTACAAAAGTGTCGCGTTACTCGTTACATCCAAGTCGCATTGAGCTGTTTTTCCGTTAAAATGTGAAGTTCAGGGACTTAAGGTGGCGCCATAAAATCCGAGCAATAACGTGACTTACGTGTCTGTTGTCACCCATCGGCTCCACCTTTACTCGCAGCAGAGCTCCAAGACATGCAAAGTGGTTTCCTCTGTCTAATCGTCAGTAATATAATAGCACTGCATACATCGTAAGATATGGCGACATGTAAAATCAGCAGCGCTTCACTTTCACAGACGGTGGGGACTTCGTCCAACTTTCAGCATCACTTGGAAGCAAAAGGTAAGATCCGTGAACGTGATGCTAGCAAAGCTAGCTGTACAGAGACACATGTTGCATCTGCGATGGAAAAAAGTTGTCACTTATGCGCTGAATTATTGAGTGGAGGTGTTGACTGAGGTGTTGCATATATGGGACAACGCTGTGACCAAACATTCAGGACCGATCCGATTCTTCTGGACGGATATTTACTGATTAAATTTATTTCAGCTCTAAGTATTTAATATCTAGTTTTGTTTTATGGGAATGTGGATATTTCAGATCAATTTGAGAAGCAATTTTGATAAGTAAAACTTAATTTTTTTGTGTCATGTAGCGGGGGTGCTGGTCTTGACTACAACACTGCTACTGGCTCCTTGGTTGCCTGTCCTCTCCCACTCACCTTCTTTCCATCCCCTTTCTGTTGGATTTCTTTAAAAATAAAAGCCACTAGTGGCAAAAAAAAGTGAAGTTCATGTTATGTTAGGACAGGAGACAAGATGTTTTCATCCCTGAAATTATGATGCATAGAATCACATATCTAAATCTAAACTATGTTACAGAGTAAACATAATAAAAACATGCTTTATCTGGCATTGTTCATTAAAATGGCAAATTTCTAATGTATTAAAATTAAATACGATCGGTTCACTTAATGATATTAGCGATTAGGTAATGCATTCAGCAAGTTTTTTTTACTTTTAATACTTAAGTATTTTTAAAAGCCAGTACTTTTACTTAAATACAAATGTTAATGTGGTAGTTTTACTTTTACTTGAGTACATTTTTGTCTGTGTATTTGTACTTTTACCTAAGTAAATTTTTTGAGTACTTTCTCCACCACTGCATATGGGGTCCACCTAGGTGCGCTGGCTGGGGTTCTATTTTACGCAGGTGACTTCTCTAAATTAAGGTTAACAGGAAATTGACTTTTATTTTTTATTTCATCCTTTCACAACAAGATGAAATATCAACATTCCAACGGCCAAAAACGGTTGGCCGTTGCTAAATTTTATTCGATGTTATTTCGGGCGTACTTATTGAGAAACGCGTAATTGCCCGTTGCCAGAAACCTCTCCGGTGCTTTAAAGCTGCCGCTTCCCGGGAGCACCTGAACGCAGCGCGGGAGCATCCGGCTGTGTAGTGAGGAGGAGGAGGAGGGATGAGAGGAAGGAGAGGGACAGGAAGAAGAGGAAGCATATCGATGGTAAGCATGAAGAATATTCCCGGACTCTGAGCTGATCGACGGGGAAAACATCTTCCCTCGCTCGTTAAGAGGCCGCGACAGGAAGCGGAGGGAGACAACGGCGGGATGGAGGAGGAGAAGCAGTTCCTTTGTGGGGTGGTGGAAGGTGAGAGCGGCGACTTCATCAATGACCTATAAATCATGTGATTTTTTTTATTTTTTATTCCTATACTGAGCGTATTGATTTTGATCAGAGAATAGTGTGACCTGGACTACAATAAAAACGATCGTTTGCAGCTGCTGTAAAATGGGCGTGGGAGTGTTGATAAATATATTTATGAAGGAAGAATAAGCTTGGATGAAAAGGTCTGTGGCAAATGATGTGTGTGGGCATCAGCCAAGTGAAGTGGAGATCAAAAAGGCAGGCAGCGGAAAGCATCAGATCTGTTTGAACCATGCCACTGTGGCTGCAGGAAATAAACACTGATGTGCTGATAGATGAAACAGAAATGATGGAAGGAATAGAAATGATGGGATGGAGCTGGAAATGAAGAGGCTGGTGATTAGAGAATGAAATGAAGTTTGAATGACACGACAATAGCAGATGATGACAGAGATGGTGTGTGTGGGGGGATAGGAGGAGGAAGGCTGCTGTTATGGTGGGCAGTTAATTATCACGATGATGATGATGATGATGATGATGATGATGATGATAACGAAGGTGAAGAGGACACAGGACTCAACAGATCTAAATCTGTTGAGTACAGTTTTGATGAAGAGGAGAAATATGATAATAATGCTGAAAAAAAGTAAAGTAGAATTACAATTATCGTTTATTGTGCCACAGATTCCAATTACCGCAATACAGCGGCATATAAAGTAATTTAAAAAAATAAATCCTGGTTAATTGTGATGTTGCAAATTTCCTCCATTTTTAGATACAAATAGAAAGCTTTGTCCTGTTTTGACTTATTTGAGGCGCTGAACCAAAAATATTTGAATAATCCAGGTATATAAGATATAAGCAAATTGAGAGACATTAGGGGAATTCACAGCGTTCAACTACGTCTGGACAGATAAGACTAGATAATTTTAGCTAAAAGAAAAAAGACACAATGGCCAGAGTAACTGGTCAGGAAATTAATAGCGAGATGAACCAAAAAATTTGTTTTAGGCATCTGGTGTCTTAAGGTGAGGGAGACTTCATTAGCGTAGACAAAGTGTTTGCACTGTGTTGCATGAGCTTTAGTAAAATTATTGGGGCATTTCTGCCATATTTAACAACAATGTCCCACTGGCACACAGGTACATCGTGTTTGAAAGTTGCATGTCTAAAAAAATATGTGATATTTTGACTTATTTGATGATCAAATTACTTCAACATTGCATAAAAAGTAATTCTAGTGTGTTAATTACATAAAGCGTCGTATTTTACTCTTTTCATGTCTTTAACGTTTTGTGTCATGACATCCGTGTCTGACATCAAATTTCTAGATATGAGAAATGCTCTCACTTTTTTTATAGCTCATCAGGATTATGTCTATAACAAACACTTGTTCTTCCAGGGCTTAAAAAGGTTTTTCAAACTGAATTATTTTTCAAGAAGGTTTATTTTTGACATGCTGGTCAATATTGCAAGCAAAACCCAAAACATTAAACAAGAAAAACAATGATGGAGTAACCAAAACAGTAATCCAACTTTGCACAACAGCTCATTTAAATTGCAGTTATTGTTCTGCATCAGTAGTAAAAATTGTATAATCTCAATTTTGATGTGATATGCAGGAAACCAAATAAAATCGTCAGTAAATAACTAGATCGCTCTCTTACCCTCTTTGGCATCCTGTTTGTTAAATAATACATCTTTGGAAGTTTTTATTTTATTTTATTTCAGGTATCTATCATTCCAGCTGCATACTGTATCATTTAATCCATTCCAGTTCAGCATTCACAACAGACATAACCTTAAATCTTCTTCGTTCCAGTGCAGTTTAGCAGCTAATTGTCTGTTAGATTCTTTACTTCCTCTAACCTACGGTAGTTTTCCTCAGACCGTTCAGAAGGTTTCTCATGAGGTTTTTAGTCTGGCTTTGAAGCCAAGACTCCACTTGCATCTAGAAACGTCAGACATCACACACATGCACACCGAAGCAGTAATGAAGAAACTCCCCAATGGCTTGCAGAAGAAAGTGGTCTGGACTGTATTTTATTCACTTGTCACTCTGACCCACTTACTGTACTTGCACTCACACACACACACACACACACACACTGCAGACTTATTCAATAACATACAAGACTGGTAGGGGCACTGGGGATGCTCCCATTTCTATTAATAGAAAATGTGATGGAGAGTGTGCATGCAGATAAATTAGGCCTAAACCAAATACAGTGGGGATACGGCCAAGCGGGCGCTGGAAGATCTCAGATCGTTTTGCCTTACTTTACGCTTTGCATTGTAGCTGCAGCAGCCAGTAATGAGTATTAATAAAACTGAGCTGTTCTTTGTTTATTTGGGAAATTTAGGAGATCTCATTTGTGGACTCCGATGCAAATTTTCATTCTGATTTTTCAGCATAAGAAACTAATTTGTGTGAATCCTCTATTTTAATTCACCAACACCGTCATGAAGAAAGAATGTCCTGCAAATGTGTCAGCGGTAATAATTTTTATTTCAGCAGAATCTTTTTAACATCTCGTTAATCTTTGTAACATTTTAAAACAAAAAAAAAAAATGCATGTAATAAGATGTCTCTTTAATATTAATATTAATTTTCAAGCTTCGCTAAAATTGTGGCCCATTCCCTCTGGGAGAACTTGTGAGTTAAATGTGTAGGCCGCCTAGATCGCCTGAACCTTTTTAACTCTGCCCACATATTTTTCTTGATGTTGAGATCAGGACTTTGTGATGGTCACTCCACCACGTCGATCTTGTTGTTCTTAAGGTATATTCATCTCACTGTATACATAAGGTGACTGTCCATTTGGTACACCCATTTATACCTAAGACCGGCAGCTCTTGTTTCAAAATTTCTCTAAAGTATATGATGGCAGCAAAAGTTTTGATGTTTGGATGGAGTTGTCAGGCTTGTAAGCTTCTGCCTAACCTTGGACAGTAAGGCCAGACACTATAGTTTTACTTTCTGGTCACTGTAGCTCCAAAAATTAAGGCTTTTGTCCTCGTTTGCATTTCCAAATTGTAATTGGGCTTTTTTTTTTTTATGTCTGTCTTAGATAATGTCCTCGTTGCTGAGTGATCATCAGTTCATGTCAATGGCGGAATCAGTTCATTGTGGATAACAACAGTGTGAAATATGAAAATGAAACAGTTTAGAATTGGTGGATTCAAAACAACCTGATCTGAGCCAGTTTTAGTCATCGTGGTCAACCAGTACTTGGTCAAATATGGAGCAATGCAGGTCTGGGTTAAGTTAACGTAACATGGTTGGGTCACTCAGCAAAATGAGTTGGTTTTCAATCCAAAATATGGGCTAACATAACTAATTTCTAATGTTACCAATGAGCAGTTAAGCACAGCAGTGGTTTTGTGCGTCTGTGCTCATTCTATGTTTGTTTTTCCTTTAGGTTTCTATGGTCGACCCTGGTCCATGGATCAGAGGAAAGTTCTCTTCCAGTGGTAAGAACATTCCTCAGTCTGCTTGTGTCCTGTTGAATATTTTCTCTACACATTTCAAACTGCTGCGTTTCAACCATCTGTGTGACAGGATGTATTTAAACCATGTTTGAATTTCAGTCTGGACTTTGACTGGGCCATGCTAATACATTTTGCTCCAAACCGCAAGGGTCGAACTCCAGCCCTCAGCGGCTGCTATTTTCTGCTACATCCCTCATCCGACGCACAATGGGGAACAAGACAGGTTTAGCCCTTCAATTTAATTTGAGTCACTGCCAAGGAAAGTAACTGTGTTCCCCATTGAGTTGCAAAACATTTTTTTCATTAGCAGTTTCCTCACAAAGAGAACAAAGCTGTGCATGACTCAGCTCCCTACGCAATGCAAACGCAAAGTGTTAAAGCATCGGCGATCTAGTCATGTAAGGAGAAACAACCTCATACGTAAACAATGAGGAGAGACGTGCCTCAAACATGCTGTAAATTTATGCGCTAATGAAAGACGAGGGATTTTCATGCTCTCTCATTACCCTCGTGTATTCTCTGTAGTTTGAAGGGAACCAATTAATTATTCGCGCCTCGCTGATCCTACCTTTAAGATTAAATCTTAAATCCTTGCTGAAAGCTCGGACACAGTTTTGTAGCTTGGCATCTAATAATAGCCTGGAGAGCGTACCCCTGCTTCCCTAAGCAAAAATAATTAGTCCAGTGTTTGGTTCTGTTTGAAGTTTGTCCTTATAGCACACAGCAGGCAGCTGGGATTAAGTCTGAAGAATTCTGCCTTGCAGATTTTTAAATTCAAATGTGTCTCAAGTTTGCACAACTTTGCTAAACAGTCACTTTGTTGTGAAGATGCCGCGCCAACAGCTGAGTGTGCGGGTTCCAGATTTATTAATAGAGACGTTTCATTTGGGGTTCTCATGTGGGGTGCAGAAACAGTCGCTTTGTGGTTTATAGCTTTGGCAGAGTGGTGCTGCAGATTTATACCCGATATGTGTGTTCGTCTCATTGCATGTTGGTATGTAGGTTGGCACTCTGTGGAGGCGACTTACTGTACGTGCCATCTGTCCAGGAAGTGAAAGATGAGATCACTTCCCTTCCAGAAATGAGCAGGAGGAACACAAACATGTCGAAGTGTATGAATGGGCACTGATGCAGATTCAGTTTTATTTCTAGTACTATTCTCTATTTATAATTCAGGAGCTTGTGTCCTATAAATGACGCAGCCTTGGGATCTCGCAGTAGAGACAGTTAATCTGCTTTTATTACGATTTTTGCAGCTCTGTCTTTTGCTGCTCCTACTGTCCTCCCTCTCGATGCGAAACATCGACTTATATCTGACAAAAGAGAAGATGTAGAGCTTGGAGAAGATGGGTATGCATGAAATATGTTTTGAAAAAGCTAAATAAAAGTTGTCACTAAGTGTTAAATGTTGTAGCAAATTTGTTTTGGGTCTGCAAGTCAAAGCAAAGATGCAGCAAAATCGGCTTGAAATAGGAATCGCATGATTTTTAGTTTCATCAGCGCTGACAGGTTGGTCAGAATCGCAAAAAAGAAACATAATTTCCATTATCAGTTAGTACACCAATGCTGCCAGGTCATTTTGACTACAACATTTTTAAATGTGGTACTCCGAGAGAGGGAAGAAGACATTTTTGAACAGTCATGGGAAAAACTTGTACCTTTGACTTCTGAAAAAGCTCATTTTTATGCATCTGAAAATGTGAATATTCAATTTCAAAGTAAACGATGCGGTAAATAGTAAATTATGAGTCTTTAAATGGGGTCTAAACAGAATTTTAAACAATCTGTTCCACTCTCAGAAGGATAATCTACAAACACGTCTGAGTCAAGAGGAGGCCACGAGATGCTAGAATAAATCTCTGAAACCCCAAAATGTCACCGCAGCACGTCCAGCAGTCTGTTGGTATTGCTTGCATGACATTTCATGCTTGTACAAGCAGAAAAAGTCTGCACAAGTTTAACTTTCATTGAAGGTGTGCAAAGAGGAAACCTTTGCTCTGTGAGAAAAACATAAAGACAAAGTACAATTTAAAGCAAGCTCACGTGTTTTTCACATAAAGGTCTAAAATTGAATTGTTAAGATCACTGAACAGGAGGTGAGTTTTGGTGTGAACCCAATAAAGCATTGGAGGAAAGTAACTTTATTCCAACTGTGAATCATGGAGGTGGAAGAGTCTGTGTTTGAGGAGCCTTTGCTTTACTAGGACTTGATGTAAGCAGATGTTTAAAGGAAGCTAATTTCTTTGACAAGTCTGTTGTTGATTTCAGGGAATAACCAGACATAAAATTCTCTCTGGTGCATCTTTGTAAATGGCTGATGTTTATCAACCTCTTAAAATTATCTCTTTCGTCTTCCCTTTGTGCAACATTGAAAAACATTTTTCACCTTTCTCCATCTCCCTCAGGATGCAGCTGTGGGGGTTGAACACCTACCTGTACGGCCCCAAAGACGATCTGAAGCACAGACTGCTGTGGAGGGAAGTCTATTCTCCCGAAGAGGAAGGTTTGTACATTCACTCTATCCTTCCATGATGGAATAACTTCTTCACATTTAATTATGTTTAAGACTAATCACAAATAGTTCCTTCTCTACCAATGTAGCCTACAGCTCTCATCCCAACCATCATACTTATGACTTGTTCCTCCTCTTCTCACAGCTCAGTTGCGTACTCTTATAGTGGAAGCTCAGTCCCGGGGTCTGAGGTTTGTTTACGCGCTCTCCCCTGGTCAGGACATCGTCTTCTCTTCTTCCTGCGACTTGACGCTGCTCAAACGGAAGCTGAAACAGGCACGTTACTCTCTCTAAAACATATCAGAAACGCACCAGCGCGTGTTGCGTCCCGCTTCCTGATCCTCCTTTGTTTCTCTCTGCCAGGTGTCAGACCTGGGGTGCCAGGCGTTCGCCATCCTCTTTGACGACATCGATCACTCCATGTGCCAGGCCGACAGCGAGGCCTTCACTTCATTTGCCCACGCTCAGGTCACAGTAACTAACGAGATTTACCGCTTCTTGGGGGAGCCGCCTGTCTTCCTTTTCTGCCCTACAGGTAAAACCGAAGTCTGCATGAAACTCTGCCAGGCAGGTTTTGCTGAATGAAACATTATTTTCTCTTTCTTTCATACGTAGAGTATTGCGGTTCTCTGTGCTCCCCAAGTGTGTCAAAATCTCCCTACCTGCAAACAGTCGGAGAGGACCTGCTACCTAACATAACGGTGATATGGACAGGTAAGACAAAAGCCAATGAAAACGCTCTTAAAAGTTGCATAATCTGTCTTCCTTCTAGAATTTAGAAATACACGTGTTCTTTATGCGAAATGCATCTTGCCTAATAAATGTGCTAATAAAAGCACATCTCGGCACACATGCACGCATGCAAATTAGATTTTTGCACAAACCCACTCAGCCTCCTCCACACACCATGGAGCCATTTAGGTTCACATCCGCCCACGTTCACATGAAAGCACAATAGAAGCGCAGGATCGATCGCCCACTCGCTTCTAGATCACTTCTCCAGGTTTGGTGTTTCTCTCTGGGTTTCAACACCAGGAGCTAAAAAAGATTGCTAACATATCACATTGTTGTTTCATCATTGCTATTATTTATGCTCAAGAAAACACCTGACTTGCTTTGTTTACTGAGCCTACAGGCATCTTGCTGACTAAACTGCGATGTATCCAGGCGTGTGTCTTCTCAGTGACGTTTGTTTGGATTGTTCACTCGTTGCCAAAGGCACGAGGAAGTTAAGTCATGCAACTTCGAGGATAAAGGCTCTCCCTTTCTAAGTGTTAAACAGATGTAGCATTGTTTCTTGTGACATGGGTTCATGAGAATCTGTAAACACTCTTGATTTTAAACACTTGGAAAATCGCGGAGGCTGTGAAATACAGTTCTTGTGAGTTGTTGTGGAAGAGAAAAGCTTCCCGGAGGATTTTCGGCTAAAAGACACCCAGCTGACCCGTCTGCATAAAATATGCATCAGAGCTGCTGAAGAAAATATGCAAAGTTGCTGTTTTGTGAACAAGCAATTACCTCCTGCTTCCCTTGAGGACACAGATTTCTCCCACAACAGATTTATTTAAAAAAACAAAAAATTTTGGCAAATCAGGCAAATCAACATAAACAAGCACTTTATGTTTACACAAAGAATAACCTAATTTAGGTTATTTTTCTGACCAAGTCCAGAGTCAGTTATGGACTGAAACAACCCTGGGTTGGTTATGGGTTTGACTCAGCATATTGGGTTACAGCGGAGTTCATATGTCCAATTTATTGCCCGATCAGATGAAACCGTCCACTGCTGGGGAAAGATGAGGCACTTTGTCTAGTCAGAGATCAGTTGAAGAGAGATATTTTTAACCAGCTTGTATTTTATTTTAGTCCCTCAAGTAATTCAGACAGTTTAAGGAAATTTGTGTTCTGGAAAGAACCACAAAGCTGTGTGTCTGCATAAAAATAAAAGGAGACATAACATTTATTAATGAGCCTTTCGAAGATGTGTGTGTAGCAACAGAAATGACTAAAATAAGTCATTCTCCTCCAGAGTGGTGATTAAAAATCCCCTTAGCCTATACTATATGGTCGAATAAATGATGTTTTTGTTTAAATTAAATATTTTCACAATTGGATCTGAATAACAACATTGTTACTCAGTATGTGTGCTTAAAATGTCACATATCTCAATTGACTTGACTAATATTTTTGACAAAGTGTGAATGTTGAACACTAATAGCACAACTTGCACCAGGTACTTTACAGCTATGATGCTAGTTTTTTTTAAGTAAATAAGCTTTCTCCCTAAATTTACTAAAGCCACTTATGCAACGCACTTACATTAACAATATTATAAAGCATATAAATTTCCTATATTACCATTTTAATTCAACACCTTTTAGGTATGTATGCAAACTGGGTTAATGTTTGACTGAACATTTGGTAAATAGATAAACTTCTGTACCAACATCACTGTAGTAAACCAGTTGAGGTCTTTTTGTGTTCAGATGTTTTTTTTATCTGTTTGCCTAAAAATTCATAACTGAAAATGGACTCTCCTAACATTGATTTAGAGAAAGAAGTAAATCTAATGTGACCAGTTTTGTTCCTCAGATGTTTTCATCCGTCACTGTGTCCCACAGGCAGCAAAGTTATCTCCAGGAAACTGTCCTTAGACTGCCTTGCCGAGTTGGAGTGTGTCCTCCAGCGGCCCCCGCTGATCTGGGACAACCTGCACGCCAACGACTATGATACCCGACGTCTCTTCCTGGGGCCTTTCAAGGGTCGCGACCCTCAGCTAAAGAACCACCTGAGGGGTCTGCTGCTCAATCCCAACTGTGAATTCGAAGCCAATTACATCCCACTGCATACTCTGGGAAGCTGGTTCAGAGCTGAAAAAGATTACGTAAAAGGTGAGGGCAGATTTCATTTTGTTTATAAGTCAACGTTAGCTCTGCCAGACTGCATTAATAAACAGTCACTGCTTTTACTTCTTGTGGAAATGTCTAATCGTCTAATATTCTCTGGTTCTTTGGGTCATTTTGACCAAAAGGCACAAATAAGACCCCGTCCACATGGACATGATTTCAGATGTAACTGCAAAGGATTTTTGTCGTTTATCCACATGCATTCTGCATCCTGGGAAACCAGAAATGATTATGTTTGAAACCACGTTCCAGAATGGATACATTTTAATCCATTCTGGAACCCAGAGAGAGAAACACCAACTGGAAAACCAGATAATGACAGTTTCATATTTTTGTGTGACCAGGCAAGCAGAGTATTTTTTTTAAAACAATGACATCGTAGCGCTCTCTCTCTCTCTTTTTCTGTCTCTCTCTCTTTTTCTCTCCATCTATTTTTGAGTTTTTATCCTCTTGCATGACTGCATGAAATGTTATAACAAATATAAGAGATGTGCGATGGTTGTAAGTCTGTTTAGCGCAATTTATTATTCAGAATCCTATTGCAACTGTAAAGTTTTATTACGCAATTTAAATTGACAATAAAAAAAAAAGCCAGGAAGGAAGAGAGGGAACAGGAGGAGTCGTAAAAAACAAAGACAGCTGAGAAGCACTGAAGCGTGTGAAGTTCTGCTCTCTGTGGGGTGTGTGGAGGCGGTGCAGGGTGGCTGTGCCGCATGATAATGAGAGAAAACCAGGAGAGAGTCGGGTCCCTTTGTGTGGAGAAAATGAGGTGGATTCTGGTGCAATCAATTCCTTTAAAAGGGATAAAAGTGATAAACACCTGGAGCCGTAATACTGAATGAAAAGGAAATTCTTGCGTGAAGCTTTGCTGATAATCTGTGGCTGGAAGTTTCAGAGGTTCCAGGCACAACGTGCTCCATAAATTAAGGTGATTATGGACACAATGTTAAAGCAGCTCAAGTTAACTTAGTTCATTCAGTAAATGGCATACATTTGTAACTCAATGTGTTAAAATATTACACTAAGATTATAAACATAAGAATAAAACATTTATGTAGAGATTGAAAAAAATACACCAGTGACATTATGTGTTAATTTAAGAGTAGACAGCTTAATGAAAGCTTCCATTAAGAGTTTAAAATGCACAATAACAGGGGACCAATAAGTGGTCCTTGTGGAACTCCATGAGCAACATTACTTTCATCTGATTCTGAATTATTACTAGAAACAGAAGAAAACTGATTATCACAGTTTGATTAAAGTACCTCTTAAACCCATTTCAAGTCAAAGGTATCAAATCTCCTCAGGTTTCAGGAACAGAAACAGAAATGATGACTTTTTGGCCTAATTTTCAGTTAATTTAATAAAAGTTACATTATATATTTCAGACGAGGAGTGTGAATACTGTCCAGAGAGAGCTTTAACTGCTGCACTTCATGACTGGATGGAAGAACTTAATCAACCTCTGCAAGCAGGTAAAGATTATATAAGCCAAATTACCACTGTGATAATGCTTTCCTCTGATACTAAATAAGTCACAATTTACCCGATCTGAACTCTGGAAGTTCTCACACTGCAGCTTGAACCAATATTTCAGGTCGGCAGAGCACAAGAGCAGACCACCGGGCCTCCGTCTCCTCATCGCGTACCAAAGCTTCTGACAGGTCCGACTGTCCCTCCACCTTCAGAGCCGCGCACGCTGTGGCCAAACTCCCCGTCTTCCCACTCAACTCCAGCTCTCCACCCTCATCCCCTCCTATGGGCAAAGTGGAGAGAGAGGGGCGAGAAGGGGACAAAAAGAGGCCACACCAATCAAGTCAGCAACTTCCGGGATCGAGGTCGGGCGCGCCCGCGGGTGGGGGCCGGGCGCCGGGTCGCGGGCTCTGTGGCGGGAAGGGCCTGCTGAGCGAGGCCCAGGTGCGGCTGCTCGTCGGCCTCCACTACCTCCCCCATGAGCACGGCCCTTCGGCGCAGAAGCTGCTGCAGGACCTCAGCTGGCTAAAGTCAAACTGCCACCTGGTCGGTGCGAACAGCAAGAAGACGCAGCCTCAGAAGGTCTTTCTGTCTTTCGTCGAAAACGATTTCCTACATGCAGGTCATCATGGTTAAATATCTGAATGCTGGCTCTTGTCCTCAGGTTGATGAGTGGCGTGGGCGGGCCGCCAGGTTCCTGTCTCTGTGCGAAGACATAGCCCAGCTCCACTGCAGCGTAGTGGGCGGGGCTAACAGGGCCGTGCTCTATGACCTTTACCCTTATGTGTGGGACCTGAGGAACACAGCTCTGGTGGCAAAGGCCTTCATATGCTGGCTGGGTAAGAACACATGGATACGGATACAAGCTTAGAACAGGAGAGAATAGAATAGAATATTCTATCTTACAAAGGGGAAATTAGTAGTAATAATAAAACTAGTAAAATAAAGCAGCAGACATGGTGTGTAGTTATTAACCATAATTCAATTGTTAAGCCTCAAACCTCAATCCTTGATGTTTTTTTTATTATTCTTACACCAAATTTACTTCTATCCAATAAAAATATGCTATATAATATTGTTTATATATAACACCATTGATCATTATGAGTTTATTTAACTTTAAGAAATAAATGATATATATTTGTTAGTAAGTTGTTTCTGATTGAAAAATGAAAGTTTCTCATCTATTATATTATTTCAGTAGTTATTGAAGTAATTCCTATTTTATAGTACAGGTTGAGCTGCTCTCATTCTGATATGTATATATTTATTCTGTATTAATTATGCATTTAATATTTTTTTTTTAATTACTGTATTATAAAATCCCCCAAAAAACTTTCGGCTCATCTTTGTGCCTCTATGTGAATGTTTACAGTAATTATTTAAAACACTATGAAATGTAATTGAGCTGCATTACAATGCCTGTAATTCTCGTTTGTAAAGCCATTGTGCAGCTGGCATTTTACAAGCTGAAACACCTGCCGTACACCGACGGCATTCTTTCACTCCACACATTTTGTTGTCATACATGAATGTCACATTTTCTCTTTGTTTCCCTCAGACGGACGAGTGCTGAATGACGGCTCCAACCTCGCCTCCTGGAGGAACTGTTTCCACTGTGAGCAGGCAGAAATGCTTCTCTCTCTAACTGTGCAGCCGGTGAAAGTTAAACAGTCGGCTGTGGTTCTTCCAGAAGACGCTGGCGGATATGTGCAGATTATGGCTCGCTGAGAACCAATACGTCTCGTTTGCGTTCAAGAAATATGCATAATGTTCCCATTTGGGTGGTTTCAATATGCCAAGGTGTGAAGATGTTAGCAAGTCATTCACAAGATGACCCTCACTGATGCTAAAACAAGCTGTAAAATCATGTTTATTTACGTTTTCCAATGACTGCAGCATTTACTGACAAACCTTTATGTATTTCAGAGCCCCTAACCTTTTCTTGTGAATGATGATTGTTTTTCTCTTGTTTTTTTTCCAGGGTGTGGGAAATCCACAGGAGCAGAGCTGCTGGGAGTGGACTCAGAGCCATGGGTGTTCAAAGGGGGGGTGTCTGGGGAGGTGCAGGTAGCTTCATTGATTTATTTATTTTTTGTCTACTGTCTTATTCTACCTCTTACTTCTTAGTCATTCAGGTTTCAAGTTCAGTCCTAAACCCTTCCAACTGTTGTGCGTGTTTGTCGTTGTGTGAACAGATGCTCCTCCCGATAGGCAGCAGCAGTGAACTTTTCACTCATCCCCCTCCTCTCTTTCCTACCTCTCGTCTCTACAACATCAGGCCCTATCACAGCAAAGACAAGGTAGGAGATGAGTTGTTGTTTTCGCTACTGACAAAGTAAAACTCAGTTAATGTAATAAATATGTTTTCAAAACTTAACTTCAGTTCTGCAACTTTTAGATGTGTCCCTGGTCCAGAACACATGATTAAAATGACTTTATTACTTCCTTGGTATTCAGTCATGTCCTGCTAATGACCTGATTTTTTTTTTTAAACTCAGGTGTGTTGAAGCAGAGATGCATCTAAAAGTTGCAGGACACTGGCAGTTGAAATGTCTTGACCAAAGACACAATGGCTGAAACAAACAAAGTGATTAGTGCCAACAAGAATAATAAGCTTAAAACAGAGGAAATTTAACACATTACAAAATGATTTGCAGCCTTCTCAACTTATTTCTACTTTGCTGGAAATACGCAAAGAAAAGTGAATAGACTTGCATGCTCGAGCTCTTTCAGTGCTCTGTGAAGTATTAACCAGGTTGCAAAGGAAAGCATTGCGATTATATTTTGAACGTCATGTGCTCGTAGGTGGAGCTGTACCGGATGGTCCGCCAGCTTCACCTGAGGACTCAGGGTGGACAGGAGTCCACCGTGGCTCATCCAGATGTCATTGGAGACAGGTTTGTCAGCCTGTTATGAATCTTAAAATTGAAGATTCCCCCTTTTTTTTAGTTTGCTTTCTTTACTTGTTTACTCTTGCCAGATGCTTTAGGTTCACAGATTCGCTGCGTTGTGCATTCAGATTGTATTCTGCATATCTCGGTTGTAACTAGTAGTGATGTATATACCCTGCAGTTGTCTTTTTGCTCATCTCCCTCTGACCTCTTGACATCATCTACAAATCTTTTCCTTTTTTTTGGACCAACAACCATGCCACATTTAAAGCCTCTTAAATTCCTTCAACTGAACTGGTGTGCAGCATAAACAGAATTAAAGCATTTTTATAAATGATGCCTCTTCTCACCTCATAGATGTCTTGGCCCATGTCTGGCGCTGAGCCCTGAGTACAGCTTCATCCTGGAAGATGAGCTCGGCATTTGCGGCTGCGTGCTGGGCATCCTAGACGTCCGCTCCTTCGCGAAGCGATGCCAGGCCAGCTGGATTCCTGCCATGAGAGATAAATACCCACCCAAAGGGAGCAGCACACACTCAAACACACAGGTGAATATGTTCAAACTGGGCAGAGGAGCTACTTGCCTGTTTCATTTTAGCAAACAGGACACGTAACATGCAGCATCATGCACACGAATGTTTAGTTATTGGTACCTGCTGTTGCACCATCTGGGTCCATCTTGCCAAAGATTAATTACTCACTATGAAGATGCACAAAAACACATTCATTTTTTGGCATTTGGGACGCCTCATGTTAGCATGTTCAAGCATAAGCTGGCCATGCTGCTCACACGGAGCAGCAGGTTTTAGCAGAGCAGAACATTCAACTGTCGTTACGGTAAAGAACTTTCTACTTGGGTATATTTGTTAAAAGTTGTTGCGTGGCACAAAGTTACAACAGCAGAGAACAAACAATCTCTGGCAACGAATCAATCTATGACTCTGGTGAGCAACAGACACAGTCAGACTGAGACAATCTGTGGTTGATATTTTTTTTTCTGCTTAATGAGTCATGGTGTGTGCCAACAGTCAAACTTTTGGACGACTGCCATTTTTAAAGCGTACTCATGTTTGAAGACGGGACAAGTTTTCTGTCTGCCTAATGATTTATTGTGAGGTGGCAGAAGGAGTTGGAAAGGCTCTTATAACCTGTTTTACTGCATTCCAGTGGAAGTTAGCGGTAATTCCCTCCAAACTGTTTTCACTTCCCCGTGTTTAGGTTCTGTGTGAACAGAAACAGAAAAATGCTACACTGGATGAATTTCAAAATTAAGTGTTTCATAGATTTGTAAAGCAGAAAGTCAATGATCAAATGAAATTTAACTACAAGAGACAAAAGTTGTTCTTCCACATGGTAACTTCTGTAAGGTGTTTACTGAAGAGGATTTCACATAATCCTGACTTTGTTCGAAATTAGATTTTAATCTCAGAACTATGACAAGAAAGTCAAACTTCTTCCAGTGGTCCTCATCCTCGTCCACAGATGTTTTGACTGTGCTTCATGCTTCCATCATCTAAAATAAAATATAATCTGGTGTGTCTGCTGTCCTCTGAGCAGGACTTGGTGAAACTGATGGAGGAGGACCAGGGCGAGTACCCGGACTCGCTCCTCTACCACTTCCCCTCTCAGCTGCGGCTGGACGCGCTGCCCGAGCTGGTGGACGTCAGCGTCAGCCGAACCCTGCTCACCGCCCTGCTCACTGCGCTCAAGGCCAACGGTAGGATAACAGTCACATCCAGTTCCTCTCTGATGTTTGGTAAAACGCGGAAATGCAAACCTCTTTAGATCCACTTCAACACTTCTTTTAAAGCTCTAAGTAACAGCGCGTTGCAAAAAGCATTCGTACAAGTCGAACTTATCGACAAATACAGACTTTAATGCATTTTGCTGTGGCTTAATGCAATAGACCAAAGCAAAGAGTAGCATAATTGTGAACTGTGATGTGAATTTTTGTTCAATCCACCTGAGTCAAGATGCTTTGTAGCATCCAGTTTTGTTTGACAAACATATTCAGAAGAATGTTTCATTGTGGTGTTTTTTTGTGGGGAGGCTGTTTATAATGCAGTTAATTTTAAGTGCAGAGAAAAGGCTGATGGACGTTTCTTGTGCATGTGTGTGTGTCCAGGTTCTCAGGGTGTCTTCTGTGAGGTGCAGCCTACAGATCAGCAGAGGCTGGAGTTCTTAACCAAACTGGGCTTCCTGGAGATCCTCAGAGGAGAAGCCAGGAGCAGAGAGGGCGTGGTGCTCGGACGGCTGCTCTGAAAACCACGTCAACAAAAAAAAAAACAAAAAAAAACACTCGCACTTGCCATCACCTGGTCACACATTTCAGCATCAACATTGATTAGTTCATCAGTTTATCAAAGTGCATGGTTAGGTACAACAAAGGTTATTTTTTAGGGACTCCTGATGCTTGTTTTTAACAAAAATCTTGCCACAAATGTCACCTTTGTTCGATCAGCTCGAGGCGTCTCCCTCCTACGCATGTAAACATTTTGAATAACGTAAAGAGAAGGTTTCTTACAATTCCGTTATTGTGCTTGTTCAAAAAAAAAAAAAAACATTGCTCTCTTACTTTGACTAGGACATGTTTCATGTAAGCAGCAGCCCCGTTCAGAAATATTTTGCCAACGGTCACCGTTTTATTTTAAGTCGTTTGGTTTAAAATCTGCCGACATAAATAAGACGTTCCACCAGAAAACCGAAAGAAAACCAAAGCAAGAAAAATTGTGGAGTTCAAAAAAGGGTTAGAATCTGTAAGATGAGAGAGGAAAATGCCACATGGGCAGCCCTACTTTAGCATAATTATATCTTTAGGTAGCTTAGACTTGTTTTTACTTATTGATACCAACTACAGCCTGCTTGTCGAGTAACTGTCTCAATTTCCTCTTATCTCAAAACGGTAAACTCAACTGAAGCATGAAAGGGGATTCAGGAGCCTTTTGGTTGCCTTCAGGTTAATGGAATGCATTGCATGTTGTGAAGGTTTAACAGTAAACATGTCACTAAAAACAACAGGCTTACACGCATAACGCACAAAACGGGTGAAAATGTTATAGAAACTCTTTAGCTTGATTAAAAACCTTAATGAAGAGATCAAACAGGCATGAGCCACAAGATTTTTGAGCATTTTATAAACTAGGGTTTAAACCCTTTAAAGAGCTGCTTGACAAATACCTTCAATCAGGGAAAGCAACAAGTGTTTTAAATGGAGGCGTAGCTCAAAATGTAAGGAATTTTATTAGAGGTATTTTTATTAGATAAAAAGTAAGTTTATTCTTGGAAATGCAGCACCGAACCAGTAATACTCTTAAAAGGTTGAGGTGCAGATATACTGATATGTTTCTCGACTCTGTGTAGTTTCAACCACTTTTTCTGCCTGGATGAGCAGAACTGCTTTCCTCAGTTTCACTGAAAAGAAAATGAGCACAACATTTTCCAAAAAAAAAAGAGAAACCTGCTTGTTTAAAACCTGCTTAGCACCAACCTGCAGAAACACAGAGCTGGTGATAAATTGACTTCCCAGAGCATTTTTTTCTTTTCTTTTCTTTTGCTTCTTGCTTTTGATCTGATTTGGATAAGCCTATGTCTCATATTTCTTTGAAGAAATAGTTTTGGACATTCAAAACTAATTTCAGCCACTTAATTTAGCTAAAATCCACATTAGTTGATCCCACAGACTGAAGGCTGCTCCGCATAAGAGTGAAGTTTCACTTCATGAGTAATATGCTGTTTACTTTTGATAAATTCTAACAAAAAGAAGCCTTGGTGTTTTATCCTTGACTGTTTACATCTTAGTAGTTCAGTGGGACATTTGGTGTCAGTACATTTAATAAACTATATTTAAGCTGTTAATTTGTAAATGAAGACGTTATAGGCGAGTTTTAACCCTTTGTACAGGTAAAGGTCATTTGTTCTCCTGGTTTATGTCGATGCTCAGCAAATTGTAGCAGCAGCCACACAGTTCATGTCAATTCCTAAAGGCAGGATTAAAACAGATTTATCCGTTTGATTTTGTGCTCTGCTTTGTAAATGATGGATTTTTTCCCCTCATTTTATCATCATTATTTTTACTTTGGTAGTTGTTTCTTTATATATATATTTATCCCATTGAAATCATCTGACAACCTCAAGTTCTTTGTTTACTATTTTTCTAGATAAGATGAATGTTTACGTGCATGAAAAACAAAACCTCGTGTCGCTCTTCTACCAAGCAGGGTTACACCGTTTACACACACAAAAACATGCAAAGGGAACTGCAACGGCTGGCGCTCACCCGCATTAACACACATGAAGATGATCTATTTGGGAATTGCAGTTGTAAAAAATGTAGTAAGAGGAGGACATTTTAAATGTATGCATGCTAAAACTCATTAGAAAAACAGAAAATAAAA
Source organism: Poecilia reticulata (assembly GCF_904066995.2). Taxonomy (NCBI): domain Eukaryota; kingdom Metazoa; phylum Chordata; class Actinopteri; order Cyprinodontiformes; family Poeciliidae; genus Poecilia; species Poecilia reticulata. Next base: position 19,961,455 of record NC_088847.1, on the reverse strand, counting down.
GCTAAAAACATATAGATATATATGCACACACCAACACATTTTACTCTTGGTTCTCTTTTTTTATTTATTTTCTACAGATACCTTCCATTATTATTATTATTATTATACATCACTTACATGGCTGAGTCATGCTTAAACATAACCACTCAGTGAAAAGCGTGACATTCATTTGAGGCGGATGCAAGAGTGGGCATGTGAATAATTAAAGTGCGACAGCTGTGTCATCCGTCCTTCATTATAAACCCCAACGAGGCACAAACGCACCGTTCACACCCTGACACACACACACACACACACACAAAAAGAAGCACAAACGCACTCAGTTCAACTGAAAGTATGTAGAACAATGAATGTTTTTTTTATTTACACTACTTGTGCAAGCATTTATATTTCAACCTTTTTTATTTACAATTATGTTCAATCAGTAGACTTAAGACACTTTTGTACAATTTTCCTTAAAAGTCTCTCGTGAGGTGCTTTGTAATAATAAATGAACAAAGAAGGCGGTGATTGCATAGACAAAAATAAAGCACCAAAACTGAATTGCATGATGTAAAGCAAAAAAAAAAAAAAAAAAAAAAAGAAAAATAATAGATGGTTGTGTCTGTTGCAAGATTTTTATTGCACCTGTAAGGAGGCGGGGACAGTTCTTTTCTTTACTGTGATAATCATTTCAAAATGTTTGTGTAAAGTTAGGAAAGTGTGTTCTAGAAAACGCAATATGTCGACAGATGTGAAAAAAAAATGTTGCAGTCAACATGAAGCACTGTGAAAAGAGAAGAAAGGAATTAACTTGATTTAATGCAATTGTAACAACAATCATGTCTGTATGAGTATTTAAAGTAACGGTTGCCTTTCAACATCAGGCTTAAGCATCGCTTCATTAAAAACCATTACAAGTTTCAAACTGCTACAGACTGCCTGCATAGAGTTACATCACACATAAACTTTGTGTTTACAATGAATTTTTAGTGGAGTGCTGTGTAGCACATCTATGCAGGGTAAACAAAAAAAAAGAAAAAATATTACTGCTGATTTCAGTTTGGGTTTTTATTGACAATAATATTCAGGATGTTTCATTTTAAAGATGACGATGCAACTTGTTTTCATGTTTATTAAATGAATTTTTCCTTCTGACTTATGATGCCTCTTCTTTATCTCAAGATGATGAAAAATATTACACAGAAAAACCTACAGAGTTAAAAGAAGGGATAACCAAACCAGCAGCTAAGCAAAGAATACAGTTTACAAGATACAGGATATCCTGTATCCCAAGAGTCCTGTCGTGATATTTCCTAAGTTTCTTGTCGATGTTAAATTTAGATACTCTATTCTGAATAATTACCATTCCAGCAACAATCTCACAACCATGCAAATGATCTTAATGTACAAACTTCAACAGCAGGTCAGTTGGACCTATTTTATTTGGAAAAATTTTGCTAATCATTTTTTGAGCACTTTGAGACGCTCAGTAAAAATTTCATTAAGTGTAGATCAAGAGAATCATAAGCAATACACAAGCTTTATGGAGGTAACAGAACTTCATGTTTCACAAAATTTCACTTGTTCAAATTTAGATCCCTAAAAAGTTTTTTTTTTAAGTTGTTGACATTTATGAGAAAAAGGACAACTTTAACAGCAGCCTGTCATCATTCTTCACATTTCTGAAAGTAAATAAATGAAGAATACCAAAAGTTAACTAATTTCACAGACCGAAACAAATACTCTTAATCCAGACGGATTATTCCTAAAGAGCTGCTTTGCATACACCAACCTATAAATGACGAATCCAGATTTTAAGTCAAGTAAATATGGTTTAAAACATTTGCTGTATTGTCAATATAAGGGCAGTTTTAAAAGCAGCTTTGGAATAAAATCCAGTATAAAAACTCACAGCTAACATAATTTTTAAGATTAAAACTACCTGTTTGGTCCAGTTGGTGTAACTTTCCGCTACACATCCGTGCTCTCCCTCTCTTCCGTGTTTCCGGCTTCCCATTGGCTTCTGGAGCGCAGGTTGCATTCAGGGGCCTTGACTTGACCAATGGGGATGCGGTATCCGGCTAAGCTTCCGGTCAACAGCAACATAAGTGTGGCTATTAGAGTAGCTGCCCAACTGCATGCTGGGAGACCCACCTAAGCAGAGGGAAGGAATGAGGTGTATTCATGGCACCTTTAGCAGCTTAACCCACATTTTACACAGGTTTAGTTGTCCAAGAAAGAAAGTTGCAATTTATTAAGAAAGAAAGGCAGGAAGAAAGACCAAATTCTCATTCTTACAGTTCCTAGCAAGTTGCTCAAAGCGATGTCTGAGTACGCGGAGAGAAACGCTGCGAACAAAAAAAAAAGATGAGTTCATACAGAATATTCTCCACACATTCAGTGCACAGCAGCAGCTGGCTGCTCTCTTTCCTGATAGCAGCCAAAGCACCAATTAAGGCCAATTTACATAATGGGAGGTAATTAGCTGCATGTCAGGCTGGTCAGTGTTACTATCTGTGATGTCTGTGACCGCTACAGTTTGCTCTTTTCCTCTCAGATGTGAGGATGGATAAAGTGATAAAATGGATTTAAAGTCTACACTGATTAATGACATCAACCTTTGGTTTAATAACAGAAAAAATACTGTACTTAAATAATGTAAAGGAATGGAAATGCAATTTACAATGTTGGAAAAACAGAAATGCTCAAATTGAAAAAAATATTAAAGGTACTCAGTCTGAGTGGGTTATTATACTTCTAAAAGCAATTGAAATTACTGAAAATGTACAAAATTGTATTTTTTTTCCATTGTAGTTTGACTTGAACTTCAATAAGCCTGTCTTAGTTCTATCAATATTTTATTTTTGTCATGATTTAAGGAATATAAGTTATTTTTGGTTAATTTCATTGCATTCCTTCATTGTTATAGCTATGTTTTTTATCACTGTCTTACTCATACATATCATTTTCCTAATTCCATATTTTATAAATTTTGTGTAATGTTTGAATTGTATAATTTTTAGCACTTTAATTGATGTTGATTCATGATTGCCAATGTTTCCTTATTTATTACCCTTTCCTTACTATTGTAACGTTATTACCTGGTCGAGCTTTTGATTCTTTGTCGTTACTTCAGTTTCTGTAAAGCACTTTGTTACATTTAATTCTACCAAAAGTTCTCCATAAAGACTGAGTTAATGATTAATTGATTCAGTGGTGGACATTTTTTTTAAATACTCCAAATAAGGCTGGCCCCTGTGCTGAACAAACAACTTTAGCTTTGATTGTGAAGAAGTTAATGTTGGTTTTTATTGCCAGCTGTCAAAAAACAGAATGAATTGACGGACTCTTCTTGAAGTCCGTGCGGTCATGGCCTGATTGTGTTGCTGTGTGTGTAGATTTTGTAAATGTTTGTCACCGCTAGCGATGGCAAAGAGGTGGGTCCTCCAGCTGAAGGTGAAGAAGAGTCCTCCAACGGCCATGCAGCCCAAAGCACCATTGAAGCCCGACAGGCCGGAGTAAAGCGAGTCATGACGCACTGCCATGGATAAACCTGTGACACACAAACACACACAAGATGTCATCACATAAACCCATGAAAACAGCCAGACACACACTCAATCAGGACTTCTTGAAACAGCAGTACCATTCTTGTCCATGTGGTGGGGCTAGACACATACTTTTGTGCTTCCACCCCTTTGTACAACCCTTAATTTGCATGTAACCTAATAGGGAAATTTTTCCTTTGTGCGTCAACACACCTAAAATGGGGACCGATGTTATAAGTGCTAAAATCCTCAGAACACGCCGTTTACCTAATTAGCCTTGCTTTGCTGTGAGGAGCAAACCTGTTAGAAGGATATGATGAATCACTTGGAAAACTGCTGCTAATTAGCCAGGCCATCTGCATTCAGCTTTTAATCATGTAAAGGGAGGGGGAAAAAAGCCTCATTTTTTTTAAGCAAAAGTCATGTTAAAATATTACATTTTTATTTCACTTTAGTCATGCTTGCATCACCCAGTCTGTTGGAGGCTGCTGCAGGCTTCTGGTGATGCAGGTAAACCGTACCTCTGACTCATACCCACAGCAGACAAACTATAAACCGATTACACAGGGGTCATTCCGGCCCAAGTAGATCTCGGCTCAGCCAGATGCTCTGACATTTTGTCCCATGGCCTCCAGCATCAGCAGCTGCAGTGTGACTCTCTCACCCACACGCAGAGGGAGATAATAAAATCACACTGTGGTGAGGAAGAATAGGGCGGCGGAGTTCAGCTGCACAGGTTCATATGCTTCACCTTTAGATTAGCCACCGTGCTGATCAAATCTGGAACGATGAACTGAACAATCAGACAGGTAGGCATAATTTGATTGAATTATAAGGTAGGCAAAAACTTCAAAAATAGAGCAGCAGCATTAAAAATGATCCACTCAAGCAGTTCCACTTTGAGTTCGTCAACAAGAGGCCTAGAATCTAGCGGGTTTCCTAGGACTGCACTCTTCTAGATGTTTCCCAAAATCTGCTGTAGCCACACCCCCAAATTTGACTTTTTTTTTTTAGTTTCTCATGTTCCTCTTTCTTAATGTTGCTGCCAATTGCTTGTTGATACTATTAAAACTACAGAATTACCACCCTTAACAGTTTTAATAGGTTAAATGAAATAACTTTATGCGTTTTATCCTGGCAGCTCAGGCAGAGGTGGGTGTTGTTCTTGTTATTCTGTCTGAATAACTGACACTCCTCCTGTAACACTGGTGGATGTTAATCTTCTTAAATCCAACAGGGCAATAGTTAGGCTGGAACAAAACATCTATCAGGAGATATGATAACAACAAACCAAAACCCTGTGGACAAAAAATTGGACAAAAACAGGTTGAAAAGTGTTTCTTGGTCTATGGGAATCTTAATTTGAGTTGTGACATTTAGAGGATATGATCAAATTTAGCTTCAGCTGCACCAAAGCAAGTTTCCATCAGGCCTTTTCTCAACATTTCATGTTGTTGGAGGCAGTATAATGTTTTCTTGGCACACTTTGATTACTGATTGGTCGATACTTTGCTAATGCAAAATATGCTTTGCATTAGCAAATACTTTATGGTGGGAATGTATTACCTAAATATTGCTGTTGACCATATTGTTTCCCTTAATGACCATGTTTATCACCCATCTTCTGATGGCTCCATCTAGCAGCATAATGCACAATGCTATAAAGCACAAATTCTTTAACAGAGCACCTTTGGTACCTTTCACATCACTGGATATGCAGACAACAAATCTGCTGCGACTTTGCAATTCTATCATGTCAACATGGATAAAATCTCAGAGGAATGTTTCTGACGAGTTGTTGAATCTATTTCACAAAGAATTAAGGCAATAGTGAAGGCAAAGCTGTATAAAACCCAGTATTAACAATAGGTAGCTAAATAAGTTGTCAGTCAGTGTGTATGAGAGTACATAGAAAAACATAAATCTGAGTCTTACATCCTCTCACTTTAAAAGGCTGCCTAATCAGCACTGGTCCATTAATCACATGATAGGACAAATTGCATTTTGAACAAATGTGGGCTGCAAAGTAATAAAGCGAATAAAACAGCCACATCCTGAGGGGTTATACATGCCAGCACCAACTTTCCTGGCGATCCATCACAGTGTTGTTAGCAACAAACAGGAATCTCATCACGGCACCTTGGAAATGTCAACCAAACGCTGCAGTCATTAAGATTTATCAAGTGAGGACGATGAATGTGAGAAATGCCACTAGCAGCCTCTCCAATTATTACTGATATATTTCAGCTGAACAGAAGAGCAGTGGCTCCTCTACAAATTAAACTCCAGCTGATTCAGATCGTGCTCGCAAGTAAGTTTCCAGATCAAAATGAAGTGCTTCAACAAAGCAAATTTAAAACAAACGCAGATATGTTTTTAACTGGATTTTAAAGGAGTTTGCTTATCTGAGAGTCTTTGAGCCACAGAAGAAAAAAAAAATCAATCTGCTTTCTCTAAGTTGTAGTTTTGTATTGGGGCAATCAGCAGGTCTGATTATAGGGATGTATGGATGTAAAAGTTCTGAGATGTAAGTTGGTGTTGATTGGTTTTATGTTGGCTCTCCAAAACAAAACCAATATCTTGTAAAAGGCAATGGACACAATCTGTCTACTGAGAAGGTGGTCACTTAAAGATGCTGGCTGTTGTGTTTTTTTTGTTTGTTTTTTTTTTAGTTAATGAAAAACACTTTTAAATTCTGGCTCCATGCTTCTCACGTCTCCAGCCGCTGCTTGCTGACCAGGGTGCCTGCAGCAGGAACTGCATTTTGAACCTCCTGAACCACGAGATCATAAATAATTCAAACTGTCAGACTATCTAAAGGAAGGACCATTTAATACCCAAACCACTATGCTTCCTACGTTGGTAGCATTCTCTCTTTTTTTAATTATATACTCATTTGGTGTTTCCAGTTGTAAATCTCGTGTGATGAAAAAGCCTTTTAAAAGCCATCACAACTCTGAAATGCCCGACCAGGCATGCTGAGCACAGATAAGGGAGAAGAAAAGAAAATAGTCTGGACCACTTCACATCCTTCCTGTGTGGAAGGAAGCTGCAGGATTTTTCAGAGCAATATGGAGTTTGGTAGCTGCCCTGTTATAGAAAACAACCTTCAGCCAGCACTGTGATCGATTAACTCATTACGCGGTAATAGGAGCTGCAGTTTAGCAGTCATGTTCAGAAGCAGACGGACCACACCCCGGTGCTTCCTGCTCGTGATGTCTGCTGGTCCACTCTGCCATGATGAGCTCTCCTACAGCTGTTTGCTCATTTCTTCACATCCAGACGCCTCTGCACTCTTAATCCTCTTCATTTGCTTCTATTCACTGTTTGACCCTTTCAATTCTTGCCCTTTTTTATGCTCCTTACCAACAAAATGGTAATATGGAAGCAGTAATATGGGAAGAGAGCTGCAAAGGATGCTGTAATTTTCACAGCTTGGACTGTTATTGGGTGTGTGTATGTGTGTGTGTTGTATTTTCTAACAGGATGAGTCAGACTGCTTCTATCGTATCAAATGCTAACGTCTACTCTGTTTTTTTTTTGTTTTTTTACCTTCACTCCACCTGCCTCCATCCTCTGACTAGAGGACAGTGTGACAGGCACAAAATAAACCACTAAAATAAATCACAGATGTACATATCACTTTCATCCAGGGCTGCTGAGAGGAAACAGTCTGTTGACCCTTCTTGTTTATTCAATTGATGAATCAATCTCTGCAGTTTGTGTCGCATTTCTGGGAAGTAAATATTTGTATGTGCATCTTGGTTATTTCGGTTTCCCGGCACGGAACTGCTTTAAAAAACTACTCAAAAGATTTTCCAACAGAGTTAAGGTCAGGGCTTTAACAACTGATGCAAAACCTTGTTTGATATTTATTTACTTTTTTTCCACCTTGACATCATTATTCTATTCAGGTGTGTTGAAGTTTAAATTTTCTGGGGGAAAGAATGTGGGAACGCGGAGCAGTATAGGATTAAATGAATAAATAGATTTCACAAGGCCCATCATGACCCTTATGTTAGAAGATGTTTGTTTTGTCGAAGGTGAAAAAAAGTAACTTGAATTTGAAGGTGGATTAAATTCACCTCATTAAGTCTGTTCAATAAGTTAAGAAAACGTCCCGCACCATTATCCTACTACCACACTTCCTGTCGTCTTCTTCATTTTTCTGACAGTATTAACGTCCGAACGCAGCTGAAAAAAAAAAACATTTTAAAAACTTGCCATGTTTTTGCTGGGTCTCCGTTAAGAAAATTTCTTTTCGTAATTCCAACTTGCACAATTTTAAGGTCAATGGAAGCACAGCTAGTGCTGCAGCATTCAACATTCATTCATACAGTGTGATAAATTTGAGCCTCTGCGACTCTTAGATTGTTCCTTTCACAGCTGAACTATGATCCCGGTTATAAATCAAAACCGATTTTGAAATTGAGAAACACGGTTAATATTGAGCTCAACTGCTTTCCTGATGCTGCATCCACTACCCTGTTAAAAATGCATGGACCACGTTTAAAAGCTGGGTCTGTGCTAGCTTACCAACAAATTAATATGATTCTAATATTGTATATTTCCTCCATTAATTACCAATGCAGCCACCAAACATCCACACCTAGAAATGGAGAACAATCTGAATCTGAATTCCAGCTCCCATCGTTTCTCTTCTTTCAGAGTCTGATCCCTACAGAACACATTTGGTTACTTGTTTTCCTATGAAGTGGTCGTAGCAGGTGATGTGCAGGCTTTGCCCTACATTCGGCCCCTGCTCCTCTCCTCTGGAAACCCCTCGTGGGAACGGCATACACTACCGTGTTTGAGTGGCAGCTCTAAATATGGCCTCGAACTCTGTCCCTGTTGAGTTCAATGCTCGTCTCTTTCCTTTGAGCTCAGACGTGCTAACACTGTTTGTTCCTCTCTTGTTTTTACACAAAACCTTTATTAGGAAAGTGCGATTATAGAGAGTTGCCTAATTGGCTCCCCGGTGTCACTGTCAAGAGAATAGTTGTCATTATTGTCTTTGTACACCTATCCAGGTTTAATGACAACCACCAACTTTGAAGTCAAACGATTGTGATATATACAATGTGATAAAGTATTTGGCTTCTTAAATTTTAAATTATTTTTTCCAGTTTTTGGACTTTTGTTGAGCTTAATTCCACAAAATATTTTTCAATTTGATGTGTGATGACTTTGAATTTGTATCCAGACCAACCTTCATGGGAAAAGTTACTACACACGCAATATGAAAAACAGCGGCATGTCATACAGCATACGCATAATTTGTAAACATAACAGGTGAAGATGTTTCATTCTGCATTCCTTCATGTTTAGCTACACATCAAATGTGGTTTCCATGAAGGAAACATAATTAATGCAACAGCAGGCTAATGTCAGTGACAAGGACACCAAGATGATAGGATAATAAAAGGTACACCTTCATGGAAACCAAAAAGGAAAAGGAAAAAGCTGCAAATAAAAAAAATAGAAGATGTAAAACAGAAAAAAATACCTTGAAGTATCAAAGAAGTGAGACGTAAAGCACAGAAAAACACATTTTCGGCTCTGTTCAAGTGTTGGGTTTTCATCTTCTGCATTCTCAAGCATCGCTGTCTTTTTTTTCCAGCTGATCTCTCCCTGCCTGTGGTTTATTCACCATCTTTTTGTTCCAATCTTCAAAACCCTCTGACCTGTAATTAAACTGCCTGTGACATATGAGTTTCTGCCTGCTGACGGTGAAATCTTTCTGTTCCTTTCATGAGAACTGTCAAGTAGCAGAGTTGGGTTTAAATGTGACATCGCAGAGCAATATCGCGCTACGAACTCTCCCACACTTTTCATTATGTAGGTGAGGAAAAGATGAAAGAAAAAGAACAAGCTACATCGAAATGCAAAGAGAAAAGAAAAGGTTTGATTTTTTTTTAAAGCATCATCCTTTAGTTTTTTGCAAAACAAAATCATCTTAATTAGGCAGTCAGTGGAGAACATAAAAAGTTTATGATTTATTAAGTCAAGTACTGATTGAAAAATTTTGTCATACGTAGGAGTCAAACTCAATTATTAGAAAGCAGCATATTTACATAAGAAAGGACTTTGATTTCTGACATAGATGTTAAAAAACAAATAAGTAGAAATAATTCATAGACAAACTAAAAATAGCTCATGCACTTCTCCAAATAAAAAAGCAGATTCCAGAGGACGCAGTGACAAAATAAGAAGATGTTATTTTTGGACAAATTAAGTTTGTTATGCAAGAGTCAGAGCTGTGTTGGGGTTTGGAGCAGTTTGTTTACCTAAAATGTTCCTGGACGAAATCTTTTCTGAGTCAGAAACTATCATAAATTTGAAACGATGAGTGTCATTTGTCAGATTAAAAGTAGATTTTGAAAACAACAACCTTCACGCAAGCATTAGACAAACTTTTTCTATTGGTCTGATTTAATATCCTAAAAATAAAATGTGTTTTCATAAGCATAAGCTGCTTAGGTGGGAAACCGTAGCAGAAATAAATGCTTTTAAACATCCATCTGTGTGTAATTCATCTATGTGTGTTTCACTCAGGGTTAAAGTTCCTGAAATAAATGGACTTTTTAATAATATTCAGATTTATTGAATGGGTTTGTGTATATATATGTCAGAATGTAATTTTAACCAGGTTCCAAATGGAGAATCAGAAACAGGAGGTGAAATAAAGATTCTTAAATAAATAATAGAACAATCTTAATGTGGCATGAAAGGATAAGGACAAAGAATCAGCAGAAAAGTAATAGACAAATAACATAAAAAGCAACAAACAAATGCAATCATAGACATGGAGTGATTATAAACAAAGAAGATTTTATTTTCACATTGCAAATTACTGTGAGAGGTTCAGTCAGAGGAGGCTTTGCTTGGCACATGCATTAATCTTTTGCAGTCCTAAAACACAATGTGCTTTCTCTAGAAATCTGCAAAAGTCTCCAATAAGACTAGAAAAAAAATGAGTCAAAAGTCTGCGAAAAGCCACAAGACGAGTTCTGACAACTCACTAAAAAGTTGACAAGACATGGACACATCAGGTGTTGGTTTTGATGTCTTTTATTTTGCAGTTCAAAATTTTCCTGAGCAGATGTGAGTAAAGGGTAGGGTTAGATGCGTCTCTGATTAGATCTTTACTTTTAAACAACTTTAACTTCAATTTCTGTCCATCAATAAATGCTGTGAACGACCCGAGGTCTTTAACCCTCCGCTAAAGACATGAACACTAATGGGGGACAAAAATGAAACCAGACTTTAAATCTGTGAGAAAGTCAGAAATAATGAAGACGCATGAAAGAAATAATGTGCAACAAGAGAGAGACCTTTAGAGGCATTTAGCCGTCGTGCATTAAACCGCCATGCTCCGGCAGACGCTCCGTCTACTTTCTGATGCCCACACAACCTCATTAGGGTCATATCTCCTTAATGCTTATTGCAGAAATGTGTGTTTGCATACTAACCACTGGTAGAAGTCTAATGTCCCCAGGTTTTCTGTTCGCATATTTGTGCACCAGCTCACTCCCACTGTTCTGTTTTTTTTTTTTTGCAGAATGACTCACAGCTTGTCAAAGTATTTTAGGACTCAGTGCTGAAGTTTTAGTGGCCAGTGGCGACATGGCTTGAATTACATCATTTATCATTTCTTATATGAATATTTAAACTAAACGCATAAAAACGCAGACATTTGTAAATGCATATAGTACAGATGTAGGCCCAGAATATAAGAGCCAACAAAGACTTTTCCTGCCTCTTGTGTCACAGCGGCTTTAATTATATATCTGCACTAGGAATGTGTGTAGTTGCTAAAAGGTTTCATAAGTCCGAGATGACTTTAATCTTATTAAACTATTCTACAGTTGAAAGCGTGCCTTGCAGAAAGCTGATCCTACAATCTGTTTAAGGTGATCAATAAAAAAAAATGACTGCAGGAGATTTTTTATTATCAAATATGGAAATTTTAACTTTCTCTTTGGCTTGATTTGTACGAGGCGATTTCTGCTGTGCTCATATTTCATGTCAAAAAGAGAAATGTTTTAGCAATGCACCACATAGTGAATGTGAGCGAGCTAGTTATTCAGCTACATCGCGTTTTTTTTGTATTTTAAACCTTCATCAGGACGCAAACACTTGGTTTACACCTCACAAGAATAGTTACCAACATAATTCCCACTAGTATTATAAAATAAGAATTATGAGTTTTTGTTTAAAACAAAAAAACCTAGAACTTCTGTAGCTTGATATAGGAGTAAATGTAAGCAAATAAATGCAGAATAAAAAGTTGTGCTACAAATCGTGTTAAAATATTTAGCATTGTCTATTTGAATTTTTTTTTATGTCCCAATCTGAAACGTCGAAATAAAGTCATTATATGATGCAGATGACCCAAATTACACTTTGTGTTGATATAGAAGACAAATTATGATCAAGTACAAGAACTATTAATACATTTTCAGGCAACCATAGAGGAACAAACAGGTCAGTTTCAGTCAGAAATAAAGGTAATTTATAAAACACAGGTGGAAAATAAAAGAAACCAATAAGTAAAATATTTCAGTTTGGATCTAAAGCAAAACAACAACAATGAAATTGCTTTCACTTTGCAAATGCACTTACTTAGAAAATGTCAACTGGACATAAATAGAAGATTCTCTGAAACAATCAATGTAAAACAAAAACCAAGAGGCATCCCAACAAAACCAGAAGATACAACTTCTGGAGAACAGCTCAGCTTTTACCATCAGACAGTCACGATCGGAAAACTCTGGATACGTGCAGCTACTTACAAGACTGTAGGTCACTAGTACTAAAAATAATGATGAACACCAATGAAGAAGAACTGACCTTTCCTTGATAACTGTGTGTTTCGCGATCACAGACCATAACTTGCCATTATTTAAAAATGTGGACTGGGTGACGTTGCTGCGTCTTTTTCTGTCTTTAATTAAAACTCTGTCTGTCTGTTCAAACAGAAGCTAAAAACAAAGAAGCCACAGAACCACAGCAACTTGCAGTCATGTCACAACTGTGACCCAGCGTTAGCCTGATTCTTGTGCTCCAAAACATCGTGAAATCACCTTGTTTTAATTTTAGGAACATCTCAGATGTCAAAAATAAACTCAGCAGCCTATTTTTAAAACAAGCCTCAAGAAGCAAAGAGAAGAAGAATCATAAAAAGGAATGGGATGAAGAATCTGATCCGTTTCAGCCACATACACCAACTACAACATTTCATATTAATATCCCAATAAAAGCTATGTCCGATTTGGGAGTGACTTAAAAAGCTAAAGGACCCTACACTTGAATTATATTCAGAATGTAAGCTTTTAACTGAATCCAACATACATAATTAAGTGAATCTAGACCAGGCAGACTAAACAAAAATGTTTATTAACTGCTTTTAGTGTGATGTGACTCAACCCGACTAAGTCAACACTGCACAAGAGATCCAAGAAGGAAACCCAGACGTTTCTCTGCTCTGTCATCCTTTCCAACTCATTCAGGGGGACAGAAGGGATAAACAGTTCCTCCAGTAAAATCTGGGTTTGCCCCGGGGTTTCCTCCCAGCGAGTCTCTCAGAAAACCTCCTAATCCCACCAAAACCATCCAAACTGACTGATTTCAATGTGAAATTGAATTTAGGATCCCATTCATGATGACCATGCCAGAATGCAGACAGACTTATAAAACGTTTAAGCGTTTTAGCTTAGCTCTTTCATGCAACTTGTCAAACAAGAGCAACACCTGCGACACGGCAGATGTCTGCGATATGCTTGATGTCTGTGCACTGTGAGCATAATATTGGTTATTCTGGTTGTGACGGGTGACAAAGACGCAGCGGGACTGACCGGCCAACGTTCCCACTGCTGATCCCAGCACAGCGTGGATGCCCAGCAGCGGGGAGTAGAGAACCACGGCCCCCAGGATGAGGAGAGAGGGTCCGAGGGCCCCGGTAGCGTAGATCTGACCCACACCGAGAGGGATGCCGCGGATCACCTGGGGAGGTGGGAAGAGTTTAGGAACAAACTTGGTGAAACGGGAACTCGAACTATAGGAAAACTTTAAAACGGACTTTTATGGAACAAACATATCTAAACATGCTGCTGCTCTTCTCTTTTTATAAATCACCTTTACTCAACCTCCACCTCTTCCTGCTTAGACACCTCTAGTGATAAACGGTGCCTTCCCAGCAGTCACTCAGCACCGGAGAGTTGCCATGGCGACGCGAAGGCTGCACCTGCACCTGCACTTCGCTGATATTTACGAGTCATAAATGGTCTTTTGATTACACGGCAGCCTCACTACTGCTTTTGCCTCAACGTGTGTGCGCTTGTAGGGGTGTGCATGTGTGTGTGCGTGTGTGTATGCATCTCTACGCCTGTAAGATTTAATACGCTGTCTGAGCGCTTTCCTCGGCAGAGCGACTGAATCTGAGAGCATTAAATATAAATAGGACAGACGTCACCTCCCTCCCCCCAAACACATCTAGGGAGAGAACCGGAGGAGAGCTGGAAGATGGCTGGAATAAAACGAATGGAAGAGAGGAACAGAAGAGAGAAAAAAATGAGAAATATTGCTCTTTTTTTTTTTACTAGAGCCATAAATGAAATGTACGACTTCAAGGTGGACAGCATAAATTAAGCTACTTTATGCGGAAAGAGGGGAAAATCATTTTAACAAATGGATAAAGATGTGGAAAACGGAATGAGAGAGAGCAAAAGTGGCAAAAAGAGAACAGAATCAAAGAGATGAGAGGAAGATTTTTAGTGTTTAACAAGAAATAAGAAATGTTTAAACAAGAAGGAACGTCTTATCGGCCCACAAAGACTTGAAAATGAAACAAATTGAAAATGAGCTCGCAGGAGATAAGGACTAAATGAATAACGATTCATGGAGGGAGAGAAAGAGATAAGAAAATCTGAGATGTTGGAGCTGAAACTTGTGGAAAGTGGTTTAGCGTGGTGCTTGTCATTAACATCGTGTCTAAATTTTGATATCCAGGACACAGAGCGGAGTGGAGAGGATTTTTTTTAGCATCAAAGCTCAGCATCAGTTTGGAGATGATCCTTCAGAGACAAACAGTTCATCCCCCCCTCCTGAAACAAAGCAGCTCCGTACTTAAAGGCTTACTTACAAATCGGCTTAATTATATTCGCAAGGGCAAACTAATAAGGAGGGAACTTTTGGTAGAAGCTAAAGCTTTTGCAGTTTTAAAGAAAACTACAGAACAACTTATTGTAAAGAAAAAATCCTTGTGGGAAAATTTCATTTATATGGAAAATACATCACAAAATAAAGATATTTACTGTTGAAAAGATGAATTGTTTAATCCGTTGTTTCTTGACCACATCTAATGACTTTACATTTACATTCTAGTGTTTCTTAAGACATTAAACATTATAGGATTTTTTTGTTGGAATTTATGGTTTCTCTGTTTTTTTCTGACTCTGCCCATCTTTCCATTCATTCTTCCCTGTCACCGACTTTTAGTTACACATTAATGCGTGTTCTTTAGAAGTCTTTTAGGATGCAACCATCCTAGGTTTTCATTTACCTGATCTTCATCCTTCCTGGCTAAAGTTTATTGTCCAGTAGTTTCCAGATTTGTTTGATGTTCTCCAGTGGTTGAATTTCTCCTTTTTGAACTTAAACATAGCAGATACCCTGGAGGGATCTGTAACTGGAAGATTGTTGAACTGTAAACTAGAGGCTGAATTACGAAGGAAAATACTTGAGACGAAACGTCACTGCAACACAAACGTAAATTTTAAACTGTTCACAACGACATCACTCAGACAAATTGGAGTTTCTCAGATCTGTCTGTGGTAAACTACCATACCGCTCGCAACTTCAAAGCTACATATCTCATATCAAAAACAATGAATTATGTCAGTTCACTTAAACGCCGCCTCTCTTTTTTTTTTTTCCTCAGCGTAAGGCTTCTCGCTCCGGGAAAGCGTTCACCTTAAGACGAAAAGATCAAACAGAATCGAGTTTTGACCTTTTCAGCTGACAGAGGTTTGCATCTTCATACAAGAAGGCGTATTAACTCAGGATTTCTCTTCCACTGGTTGAGGCTGTTGCAGAGAAATACAAGAAAAAAAGTATTCAAAACTGTTCAATCACTTTTCTGACATTATCATTGAGACTTTAGAGAAATCGATGAAAAGCTTGAAGATGACAGCTCAAATAAACGTGAGTAATATCTTCTGCGTTTAATTCACAAGCACAAGTGTTCTGTTTGTAATATATAAATAGATATGAATTATAGAAGCATATTATTATGAATACACCCACTAACACTCAAAGTGCTGTTACTCTACTTTTCAGGCGGTTTTTGGCCTTTTTCATTCTGTTCTGCAGCTGCTGATGAAGGGCCAAACAAATCAAGAGGGTCAGCAGATCAACATGCAACCTTTTGCAAAATGGTAGCTCTTTATCTCAAAGTTAGTGTGCAAAAATTGTGTTTTTAAATTCAGAGCGTTTCCATGGTGTTAAGCCATGGGAACTGATCTTTTTGACCAAACGGTGTCAAAGCTTTGGTGGTATTTTGTCTCTTAGTTCATGTTGGCTCTCAGCCAGTGTTTGTTTAGGATACAGAGTTTGGAAGACTGCAGCTCAGTGCACATGCTCTGCTGTTGCCCATTTACATCACATAAAACGTGTTTTTTTTTGTTGTTTTTTTCTGCAAACCGATGAATACCTCGCCTTTCTAAAATGAAAAAAAAAAAAAGTCCAGGTACTACATTCTGTGTATTACTTTAATATTCGTCAGAAAAAAAATTTGATTGCTCACAAATACCTTTAGTGTCTTCACAACCGTATGGCGTTGTCGGGTTGTAGTTTTATGTTCCCCTTCATAGAGATTGTCTTTCACAACTTTATGACCTTTAAACCCGTGCTGGGTGGACATGCAGTCCATAGCGGGTTGTTTTGTCCTCACCTCGACTGCTATAAGCGCTGTGTCATTAGGCTCTACTGCCCCCGGTGGTGTTACTGGGTCGTGAGGAAAATAAGGGCTGTTCGTTCCAGTGCACAGGAGGTAAAGGACGATAATGATGTTGAAGGGAAACACGGCAGCAGGCAAGTCCCAGTGGTCCAGTAACGTTGTGAGCCCACTGGACAGAAAGACACTGGGAAAATGAAAGTAAATGGAAAAAACTATAAGCTTTTTAAATAAATTAAAACACAATATGCTGAAAAACATGCTTTTGATTTTTTGATTAGAATTGAAATCAAACTCAGAAATATGAAATGACTGCCAACTTGTATTCCATAAAGTAAAGAAGAAGAATATCAGTGGGGTGTGTCCTTTGGAATATAAAACGTTCTTTACACACAGAAAGAAAATGTGTTAAGTATGTTGATTTGGTTCAGAGAAATATTACCACGTCACCTTTTTATTGGCAGCAACTATTTTCTTCAGACATTTAACAACGTTTTTGTCTGAGCAACGCTAAGAGGTGCGATGCTGATGAGAAGCTTTCATACACGCTTCAAGGTCATCGGTGTCGTATTGATTTTTAGCTTACTGAATCATTCTTCTCTCAGGGTGAACTGATTCTACCTGATACAACTTCAACGATTTGAAAAAGCATACATTAGTCTAATTCACAGAGTCAAGATTTTACATACTGTTTCAAATATATACAATCATACTTTTTAAGCCTTTGGAAAAACGGCGGATGCCGCCATCTATGCTTTATATTGTTATAAAGCATATATGAGATTCATACCATGCAGCTGAGCCCAGACAGACAGGCAGCAGCAGCCACCAGTACCAGTCTCCCGCTGAGCTGAACACTCCCATCAGAAGAGCCACCAACATGCCGTTGAATCCGTGGAGACCTCCCGCCACGTCGCCACTGCTCACAAGCACAGGAGCTCAAGTGTTTGTTTCATAATGAAAAATGATCATTTAGGAACCTATTAAACATAATTATCGTCAACTGGCAAGATCCTCATGAAACTTTACGGATCCTCATGAAACAAACGTCTCTGTTTTAATGAGCAGCAACTTCAGAGTGAAGGTAAATGTATTCTGCACCTCGTTTTTAAACACCTTGACCTCCAGTTGAGAAGTGTTTGTTTTTGAACAAGGATAGGCATTAGCATATTTCACACTGGGAGGCATACATTGTAGTACAGCTTCTTTAAGATGAGAAGTGTGAACTTAAAACTGCATTCAGACATAATTCAGTGAACTTTACCAAAACATTTTGACCCGTACCACTTGATTTCTTGCGACAATTTTCAAACCACCATTTGCCGTTTTTAAGCGAGTTTGGATCTCTGCGGCAGTGTAAACTCCACCTGTCCTGTCCAACGATGACAGCTGTGAGCGTTGAGGCCAGTACACCCAGAGTTCCCAGCAGGCCCTGCCAGGGGGAGGCCCAGTACAGGGCAGCCAGGATCAGAGCTCCGCTCAGCGGGTTGTTGGCCAGAATCACTCTGGCCACCCCTCTCAGCCCCCACACAGCCAGCTGCAGCACAAACCACTTTTCTGGTCAGGAAGCAAAAAACAAATATTCAAACATGTTTAAAAAAAAAAAAAAAAGAGGGGGGGCAAACTACTGCTGACAAAGTTATTCCTCTGTTGTGTTGATTTCTTGTTAGTTCAGGATGTTTTGCAAAGTGACTGGAAAAAAGATTTTAATGACGAATATGTTGTGTTAGAGGCAGAGTGCGGGCGACCTCGCTGTGGGAGCCCTGCTGTGATTAAATCTGCATATTTTACCCGCACCGTGAGCATTTCTAGCCGAGGTTATTTGGGTTTTTGCACACAAGTGTTATCGTTATTCTAAAACTTGGTGAATAATGTGTGTAAAAGTAGCACCAAAGTCCAAATTAGCTTTTTCTTTCCCTACCCTGGATGTATGTATCCAAGTGCTCCATGTCTCCAGTGCACAACATCAGACCATCCAGCACGCGCCGACTGAAACCGGCCCGACTCCTGCTGGCCTCCTCCACCTCCGTTTTGGTTTCTATCCACATTCTTACAGCTGCAGGGCCTCCCAACTCCAAACAGGAGAAAAATGTTCTGCTGATCCAGAAAACCTTCCCCTTTACGTTCCCCTCTATCTTGTTTTTTGTTCTTCTGCTCCGTCTTTCTCGTCTTCCTTCTGCTTCATCGTTTCTCCTCCTCCTCTGCCTCTTCTCTCTCTGCGAAGGGGTGACTTATAAACTGGTGGGTGATGTATTCACTCAGCCTCGTGTGCCAGAGTTGAACAAAGTTGAACAAAGTTCAACACTGTCAGCTGTGTGTGTGTGTGTGCGTGTGTGTGTGTGTGTGTGTGGGGTGTGTGTGTGTGTGTGTGTGTGTGTGTGCGTGCGTGTGTGTGTGTGTGTAGGTGTGTGTGTGTGCGTGCGTGTGCGTGTGTGTGTGTGTGTGTGTGCGTGCGTGTGCGTGTGTGTGTGTGTGTGTAGGGGTGTGTGTAGATGCGTGTGTGCGTGTGTGTGTGTGTGATCAGCATTAGTCCTAAAGCCGGTTCCTGCCCTGATGTTCCATTTCACAGTCACCCTGTTTGCTCTCTCTTCTGTTTCAGGCACAGCTCCTCACCTGCTGTTTGTCCATTTGAGCTACTCATCCACCTTTTATTGCACCATGTTGATGAATCTTTGTCTTCCCTTCATTCATAAAACCCATTAACGGCCTTTGCTGCTGAAGTCCTTTAACACGGGTATCTTTGCTGCTTAAACGGAAATATTTCTGACAGAGTCGGACATGAATGTGACAGATCTAACACATCCACTGTTGGCACTATTTTTTTTGTACCTGCTTCTTTCTAGCTAGCACAAGGCAAAACTGGTGTTAACAAGCATAGTTTTGTAGTTTTCAAGGCTTTACAGCATTCCTCTGACATTTTGGTCCGTGTTGCCATGAAAGCATCAAGCAGACGCTGCAGGTTTTTCAGCTGCACATCAATAATGCAAATCCACCACATCCCACAGGAGCTGTCTTGGTTTGGGATCTGGTGACTATTAAGGAAACTGGACAGTGAATTCTGATCTTGCAGAAATCCGTTTGCGATTATTTGAGTTTTGTGAAGTGGTACATAATCCTGCTCGAAGACAATTATCAGTTTAGATGTTGGTGTTTCCACCGAAATGGTAAGAAAAGGTTCTCTGACAACGAGCCTTATAGGTGTTTACTTTATCACCTGGATTCTTATCCAGCCTTGATTGTCACATTTGTTCAAAGTTTGTGATTCTTGCTCTGACTGTCGATCTGAGCAGATTTAGGCGAGTGGCTTTTATCCTGCATCTATCTACTGACTTTTAAAGATCTGCTGGAATAGAAATGTTATTTTGTCTTCTGCAGATCTTTATTCTCATGTTTCTATGGTTTGTAAATCACATTTAATTTTTTATTTTTTGGAAAGTGGAGTTTAGTTCCACTAGCCATCCTCAGCTCTAGTTACCATCAGAGATAGTACACAGGCTCTCTCACAACCAGATGTAGGCTAAACTAATTTAAAAAGGAAAAAAACTAAGAAACAACATTTCTGATATTTGACATGCATACTAATCATTCCTACAAACTCTGATAACATTTTTAAAAAAGCATCGTTTTTAGAAATTTATGTTGATCATTGTATTGACCACAGCTATTTTATTTTTTTAATTATTAACCCTTTCTATATTATTTTTCTCCATACTAAATAAAGTTAGATTTTTCTATTTTCTCTGCCTGAGATGCAATAAAAGGTACGTTTATTTTAGGCCTTTTTGCACGTCTCTACCAGGGGATCGAATAGCTAAAGGGCACTATTTTTGTCTGAGATGAACCGATATGAAAAGCCAAAGTGAAGAGAGTAAAGACAATAACAGCATGTCAGGTACAATCCCTCCATCAGAGTCAGGATCTAAAAACCTCGTTTTTAACGGTGGAAACTTTTGTGACATTCCAAAATGCTCTGACAGCTAATCTCTCTTCTGCTTCGCCCCGTTTCGTTTGTTTTATTAGCCTCAGTAAATACGCCCTACGTCTGTAAATGCACATCTCAAAGCCTCAAAAACGAGCGACAGATGGGTACATAAGACAGAGCGAGCTTTATTAAGAGAAAGGATGCAGAACTATTCAGATGTGTAAATGTGTTGGTTTTGCTGATGTGATATATAAAGTCATACGTTTTTGCGCATCTAGGTCAAATTAGGGGAAACCACCATACGCTCAGTCATTAATTAATATTTGAGTACGTTCAGCTAGAGGTTCTCACTGGTGATTATTGACTGTCTATGCACAGCACAGTGTTGATCTGCTAAACTCTGGCGTTTTAAAGCAACTGGATCCCACAGAGGAAATGTTACACTAACTATAAAAAAAATAAAATAAACAGTTTGACTCTTTTCTCTTAAAGGAAAAATGTTAAATGGTTCAATTCTGGTGGTACATCACAAACACACGAAAATGACTACACCTTTTTTTTAAAGAAAATGTCTTATGTGCACCGTGAGAATTGCAATAACATTAGTTGATTTATTTATATCTCCAATCCAGAAATGCTTACCCAAACAATTTTAATCCTGCTGGAAGGAAATTGATTTAACGCTGATTATCAGTAGCATTAATGCTTTTAAGAGCTGCATGTTGACCTAGGAGGAAGAAGGGAAGCAACTAACACACTGCTGCAGAAAAAAAAGGTTGATTAGAAATATTTAACAAAGCAACAATTTTTTTCTATAATTTTTGCAGTCAAGAAGCCACAAATGTCAATGTTTGTATGTCTTTTCATATGGGGGAGATTTTCTGTGCACAATTTGAGCCGTTATGTACCAATTGAACATAAGTTAAACACTACTGGGTGTTATTGTGAAACAGGGCTTGAATGACTTAATGCTTGGTAGCATTTAGTCTTAAAAACCTCAAATTAAAGATCCCCTTAAAGGACAAAGGGATCCAAATCAATAATGAAACCAATAATGAAACAACTCTAGTGGTGGTTAAAGTTGATGTGAAACATCCTTATGACAACTTTTAATTTCCAAAGAAAATGTATTTATGTAAAAGCAAGGCTAACATTAAGTCTGATTCTTCAAGGCTAATCTTTAGGGAAAAAAAATAGCATTTTTTTTCTGAACCATCAGTGTTTCCTCTCACTCTGTGAGACGACAGAGTGTGAATGTTTTGGATGAGTGTGTAACATGTGTAATTACGACGTATCAGAACAGCTCCAGCAGATTTGCGAATCCCTAGACGCCCCTTCTGAAAACGGTGCAACCGTTGGAAACGCACAGCTTGAGTTCGACTGTCTGACAGGCCGCAGCTCTCAAAGGCTGAACATGATAATCCTGCAGAACTGACGTAAAAATGCCCCTCGCAACTTAGGTGTCAAACAAAAGACAGATTAACAAGCAATATCTCTTTCTCTTGTGCCGTACACTTTCAAAAGAAATCTTAAGCTCTTACTTACATAAGAGCCGTAACAGTTTTAGCTGTATGATAATGTTGTGATTGTACAAGAGTGTCAGTAGTTCCTCTGAATACTGGAAGGAACTTGAGGCAGGTTTGAGAATAAATAAATAAATATATAACAACGTTGAGATAACGAGCAAAACTAATGCGAGCATGTGTACCAATTTTCAGAAATTCCCCAAAGTCACCGAGACATATAATTACCAAGGTTTTGCTCAAAGAATCCAATTTCTGGAGCTAATGAAGCGCGAGGCCAAGATAACATCACAAACGAGGAGCTGAAATCGCAGCCCATCTGGACATCTAGATACAATTTTCACACTGTTTATTGCTGCGCGTTCCCAGAGGCCATCGCTGAGCAGGCTAACCGTCTCCTAATCTTCCGACATCATCAGGATGTGGAGCCTGCGAGCCACTAAATTTAGACTAAAATCAACTGAGAGGGGTAAGAACAAATACGTGGTTTTTTTTTTTGGAAAAAAGATAAGGAGACGAGACAAGGAAAACGAGCGCCGATTCCTTCTTGTTTCCATGGCAATTGGCATTTTTCTCATTGTATTTGCACACAATAATACACACAACCTTTTATTCAATCTCACTTGATCTTATTTTGATTCCTACCAGCACTTTTGACAATGCACCTTGAAGTTTCAAAAAAAAAAAAAATAATAATTATATATATATATATATATATATATATATATATATATATATATATATATATATATATATATATATATATATATATATATATATATATAATTCAATGCACAATTTAAAAAAAACAGAGAAGAAAAAGTTGTTTCCACTTAAACATCCAGGTCTCCTGATGTCACAGGGTGTCATAGGGGCGACTGTGGCTCTGTGGGTAGCGTAGTTGTCTTGTAATCGGAAGGTTGCAGGTTAAATTCCAGCTTACTCCTGCCAAATGTCGATGTGTCCCTGGGCACCCAACCCCAAGCTGCCCACCGAGCTGCGTATCAGTGTATAAATGTGTGAGCGTTTGTGAGTGCGAATGGGTGAATGTGGCTCTAGTGTAAAGCACTTTGACTGGTTCAGTCCATTTACCAGAAAGTAGATGGTTGAGAGACAGACTCTGTTCGTAGTTAACTTTTCTCTTAAGTTTTAAAATTAACTGCTCTTTATATTCAAATTTCATCCAATTATAAACTCCCATACTAAATAACCTTTAAAATGAAAAATAAACGGATAAATGTGTTCATCTTTTAGCTCTGCCATGCTTCACTTTGGAAGTGGATCTTTATGTAATTAGAAATCATGTATTTCTTCCATATAATTGGGGAATACGACACATTTTTCTTGCTTGGAAAAAAGATAAATATTAAGTCTGAAATGTACTTCAAATGTAGCTGCCTTTATGTTAGTAACTCAGTGAGGCAACTCTTGGGCATAAGGTACAAAAATAATCTGTTCTTCAATAAAAACATTGAAGATCAACAGGATTGACTTAATCCTCCTTTGAGGGAACAACTGATGTTTTAATTTGCTCTTTTCATACAAAAAAAAGCAAGCATGTGTTTATTCCTTTAATCCATGTTCACTCTCTGTGTTTATGGCATGTCAAATAACAGAGACGTGGCGCTCCGGTACACGCTGACCCTGTTAACAGCCAGGCTGATTATTGTCCAATTTGGTCAATTTTTGATGGCGGTTTAAAAATAGCCCTTCCTCAACATACTACCTTATTTGGCTTTGGCAGAAATGAAGACATCCAATATGAACCCAACCAAATAAATTTACGTCATAAAGTGAAAAGGGAACAAACAGCATCGGAGGCGGTGAGTGATCGCCGAGTGTTTGTGACTCAACGCGTACGACCATGAGCTCCTGGTGCGCAGCGTGCAGAGCAGCTGAGGGCTGTGCAGATGACTGTCTGGTTTGGCTGAGTTGTCCTTTTTTTGTGCGCAAAGTCCTGCTGGAGTTTGATGAAGACGAGCTTCACAACAAGAACACAAAATGAAAACGTGTCAGTTGCTGCCTTTATGTGGTTATTTGGTACGTTGGCTGCTTTTTACAACTTTTCCATGGCCTGCATGCTTCTTTTACATGGAAAAGAATAACAACATGTCTGTCATAGATGAACACGAATGATAAGTTTGCAGAGAAAGATTGAAGAGAGTGTGGCCTGATTCGAATCTATGGATTTACATCTTGACCGTGTTGCAGTTTAATGTTCAACATGCAAACAGAAGAAACAGCCAAGTGACATTTCATCTCAAACTCTTTTTTTATGAGCTGAATGTATATATATATATATATATATATATATATATATATATATATATATATATATATATATATATATATATATATATATATAATAAGTCTGCCTATGGATGTGCTTCATATAGGATGTTTTAAAACTTGATTCAATTTTTGAGGATGCTACACAAAAGGTATCCGCGGTCTGGAGCTGACGTCAGCTGTTGTGAATCTACCTTTCCGCGTTTCAGCAAATATTTTCAGTGAGTTTTAGATCAGGGCAACATGTAGGACGGTCCTAGACAGTAACTGTATGAGATGGGAAGAGAAGAAGTTCTTTGTCAGATGGGATTTATGAGCTGCAGCATCGTCTTGCTGAAACATCACCAAACAAAGACCCTCAGTTTAGCCAGTCCCCTCACAGATCATGTTGAGAGTTTTCCTTTTCACTGCAGAGTGTGAGAGGTTTCTGCAAAGTAACTAAGTTCAAGAAATCAACTGTCCACTGTCGTTACAGGAGGAGTTGATGCAACTGGCTGGGATTCCTTAGAAACCAAACCGTTTGCCAGTTAACTAAACTCGACTGCGTTGTTTTATGACGATGCTGTCAAATTGGAATTAATGAAACTAAATTTTTATCTGTCTTTCTGATTAGATGAAGTTGACAAGTTTTGAAATCTAAACTGAGTTTTAAAGTGCTTTGAGTTGGCATTTGTTTTGAACTGATGCTACATAAATAATCTCAATTAGAAATGATACCATTTAAATGTTTACCAAACTGGCACCTTTCAAGCACTTAAAGCTATTTCAACTGATAATAAAAAACAATTTTATTCTGCAGTTACGTGAGCAAAACTGCTTTTTCTCATCTCAAAAACCTCTTAGCGCTAACAAATTCACAGTTTATAATTCATTTAATCATCGCTTACTGGATAATTTCATCTAGTTTATGACTCTCTCAGTCCCTAACATCCCTATTTCAGATTAATGTCAGGAAGCATTATTTCTAGTTTGTAGGAAGATATTCTCTTTAATTTTTTCTTTTTGCACGGCTTATATTGATACAATTTCCGGCATTCGTACTGTTAGGAGACCAAGTGATGCATCTCTGTGTTGTCCCTCCCCAAGGTGGATTCAGTTACGGCCTCCTAAAACACGCCCTTGAACATAAAACCACACTAAAGGCCTGGAACCTCCTCATGTGAAATTCATAAATGTTTGATGCTCTGACGAATGGCCCCTTTTATGTCATGTATTACTTTTGGCCCCTGCTATCAACAGAGAGCTCTGATTTCACAGTAGGCTATGTCTTAAATTGGTTTCATGTTTTAAATGGGGATCATCCTGATTATGTCCATAAAATACAAATCATATTGTATCACCTCTTAGTATTTGCTGGAAGCTGTTGCCAGGTTTGTTGTCCTATTTTTGGAAAGTTCAGTCAGAAAATAAATTGACCCAACCAAGGAGCCGCTCCAAATTTAATAGGCAGTTTCTACCTTTAATGATGTAAATAAAGTTATGAGTATTTTTTCAAATAAAATGAATAAAGTCACCGTCAGATGTAAAAAGATAAATCTAATTTAGTAATTCAGTGGAAGTGCACTAGGTGGCTGGCAGTGTGACAAAAGTTGAGCTCTGAGTTGCTTTCAAAAGCCATTTTCCCTGAATAGTTGCTGAAGAGCAGAAAAAGAGTCACGGCTGGGGAAACGTGTTCATCCAGCCAACTTATTTAATTATGACCCAGTAAAACCTTTGGTGTGTTGTAACCTGACTTCACTGATTGAAAGACGTTATTTAGGGTTTATTGCTTCAGATGCTTGTGTTTCTGACGGCACCATGACAACCAGCATCAGGCCTTCGGAAAAGCTACGTATTCCTTATTATCATCAAATGTGTAACATCTGAAGCTAAAATGAGTAAATGAAGCGATTTAAGTTGTATAACTAATTTCATTTCTTTTTCATGGAGACCTCACAAAATATCCCCTGATTTCCATAAAATTACTTGTAATGTTTTTTTTTTAATAAGCACAGATTAACTGAGGAAGTAGGCATTTTAAATATTTATGATTTAACTTTGAAGTCATAAAAATCAAGTAATTTCAACTAATATATTGTAACTCTTTTAGTTTATCATCAGGACCTGCTAATGCTACCCAAGTGCAGGACATGCTGTCCATAAAACTTTCTATAGACTCCATATTTTAGGACGTTTCTGAGTGGTGCATGTTTTTAAAAAGAAGAGCAAAAAAATGATTGAAAGCTAAAAAATAAAGTAAGATTTTGGCTTTATCTTCTGTTGCTTAAGAATAAAAGTAAGATGTTGGTCATGGCTTCTAATAAAAAACCTGAGCCACACTAGATAACCTAACTAAGCCATATGAAAAGCCTCCCTTCTAAACTATGCTGGATTTTTAAATAAGTCTTCCACATTTAGTTGTATTTTGCTCCTAGTACAGGAGTGTCAGAAATAATAAACGATTGGGAAATCCATGTTAGTGAATCAACTTCTCTTTAACAAGAACATACAGCCTTTGCACTTTCAGGTTTCTTTGTGCAGCAGTTTCCTTCCACTGAACCCCGCAGAGGTTGCCTGTCAATTTCCCTCCTGGCGTTCTCGGCCCAGACCAATCCCCCCCCAAATCCAGGTTAACTGGATAACAATGCATGGAGGAGAGTCGATCAGCGGTGTCAGGCCGAGGTTTTAAATTACAAGAGCCACAAAAGAAATACAAGCAGTCAACCGGAATCGATTTGTCAGCTCAGTTTCCTCCCACTTAGGCTAAGAATATTGGTTTTGTAACAAAAAAAGAAGAAGAAAGAGAGAAAATAAATATCTGTAAAAGCTAAGAAGGCTGAACAGTGTTGCTCCGCAGCTCATTTCTTGAGAGGGCAGAGCTGTCGTAAGCCAGGCGATCAAACTGGAGGCAGATTCGTTCATTTCAATGCAAATGTTGTCCAGGCACTAACAGGACTGTGCAAGCTAACGGCCTGTTTAACACGAGCACAAATGTCCGCCTGTTCTCGGCGGCAGTCAGCTTTAAAGTCATTCCCCGTTTTACGGTCAGACATTTCTCATCAGCTGCTTTCTTTATGAACGACAGAAGATTTGTCTCACCGCAAAAGAGGCAGTAAGGCAGAGGAAGTCAGAGCGTATACTGTTAAAACTTTTGATGTTCTGCACAAAGAGGAAAATAAAACTGAGTTGCAAACTGTTATGATCTGTGTTGTTCAGTATAGTTTATTTTGAGATTTTCTGTGTTTAGTCCTGTTTCCCTGTGAGTCTCTGTCCTGTCTTCCCCGTTGATTGATCCCAGCTGTGTCTCGTTCCTGTGATTACCCTCCCAGTGTATTTAATCTCACCTGTTGTCTGTGTTCCTCGTCGGATCCTTGTCTATCGTCATACGTCAGTTAGCCGTTCAGTAGAACTGTGAAGTCCTGAGTCGGTTTAACCATAGTAGTCGTCTTAGTAGAACTGTCAAGTCCTAAGTCGGCGTGAGCTCCTGTGATCCGGTCCCGCATCAGTTGCTACCGGTATTAGCCGTGTGCTAGTTCTCCTGCCGTGCTGCCTGTGTTTTGGACTGTCTTGATCACTATCATTAAATTCATCATCATTTTCATCTGTAACCTGGGTCTCAGCGTTTCTCTCCTCACCACCAACCACACCAAACCCTGACAGAAGGATCCGACCACAAACGGTGAGGAAACGCTACCTTTCAACATGGACCCATTTACCACCCCCACAGCTCCATACCCATTCCTCAAATCAAAGGACATTCACAACATTGAGTTCGAGGACGATTTTTTTTGCTTGTTCAGCATGTTTTCGGGGGATCCGTTCATGCTGGAACTGGTGGGGGAGCTCCACGAGGAATTCCTCGAAAGAAGACTCGCCTCAACGGTTCCAGCTCCTCCACTGTTCCGTTCCACCCAGTACACTCCAACCCCCACTACTTACCCATCACCACCGACAATTCCAGTTTCCGCTCCAGCCGCCACCCACTACCCGACTCCAGTCGCCACAGTTCCCCTTGCCGTGGGGTTCCAGGTAGCCAGGCTGGCGCCTGGTCGGCAAGCGGCACGCCTAGTGGCGTGGCCCCAGCCTCCAGAGTTTCCTGCGGTCGCTGCTGACGAGCAGCCGCCCGAGCCTCCAGAGTTTCCTGCGATCGCTGCTGACGAGCAGCCGCCCGAGCCTCCAGAGTTTCCTGCGATCGCTGCTGACGAGCAGCCGCCCGAGCCTCCAGAGTTTCCTGCGATCGCTGCTGACGAGCAGCCGCCCGAGCCTCCAGAGTTTCCTGCGATCGCTGCTGACGAGCAGCCGCCCGAGCCTCCAGAGTCCCCAAGTGTCCCTCCAGAGTCCCCAAGTGTCCCTCCAGAGTCCCCAAGTGTCCCTCCAGAGTCCCCAAGTGTCCCTCCAGAGTCCCCAAGTGTCCCTCCAGAGTCCCCAAGTGTCCCTCCAGAGTCCCCAAGTGTCCCTCCAGAGTCCCCAGCTCCCGCAGCAGCCGGCGCTCCGCCCGAGCCCCAGTCTCCAGCGCCCGCAGCAGCCGGCGCTCCGCCCGAGCCCCAGTCTCCAGCGCCCGCAGCAGCCGGCGCTCCGACCGGCCCGCCGCGGCTCAAGCTCCGCCTCCTGCGTCGCCGCCCACCGCGGCTCAAGCTCCGCCTCCTGCGTCGCCGCCCACCGCGGCTCAAGCTCCGCCTCCTGCGTCGCCGCCCGCCGCGGCTCAAGCTCCGCCTCCTGCGTCGCCGCCCGCCGCGGCTCAAGCTCCGCCTCCTGCGTCGCCGCCCGCCGCGGCTCAAGCTCCGCCTCCTGCGTCGCCGCCCGCCGCGGCTCAAGCTCCGCTTCCTGCGTCGCCGCCCGCCGGACCTTCCACAAGAGGTCTGCCTCCTGTGCCGTGGTCGGCCCCCGGACTGTTTTCCGTGTTTGAGTTCTCGATTGGATTTAGTTTTGTTTTCTGGACTCTTGCCCTCCTGCCGTCGCCCCTCCGCCCACCCTGTTGGGTCGTTTTGTTTTGGTCTTTTCCTTTTGGAAAAGACCAAAAGGCATCTGGTCTTTTCCAAAAGACATCTGGGCATCTGGTAGCTGCCCTTGAGGGGAGGGTACTGTTATGATCTGTGTTGTTCAGTATAGTTTATTTTGAGATTTTCTGTGTTTAGTCCTGTTTCCCTGTGAGTCTCTGTCCTGTCTTCCCCGTTGATTGATCCCAGCTGTGTCTCGTTCCTGTGATTACCCTCCCAGTGTATTTAATCTCACCTGTTGTCTGTGTTCCTCGTCGGATCCTTGTCTATCGTCATACGTCAGTTAGCCGTTCAGTAGAACTGTGAAGTCCTGAGTCGGTTTAACCATAGTAGTCGTCTTAGTAGAACTGTCAAGTCCTAAGTCGGCGTGAGCTCCTGTGATCCGGTCCCGCATCAGTTGCTACCGGTATTAGCCGTGTGCTAGTTCTCCTGCCGTGCTGCCTGTGTTTTGGACTGTCTTGATCACTATCATTAAATTCATCATCATTTTCATCTGTAACCTGGGTCTCAGCGTTTCTCTCCTCACCACCAACCACACCAAACCGTGACACAAACTCAATGAGAGAGAAACTTCAGATCCTTCATGTTAATTCGTTTACAGGCCGTTCAGATGAAAACTAATGTGATCAACTAAACCCATAAACCACAATGGGAGCTGATCGCTTTACTGAATCTGATTTATTTCATGCACAACATTTTTGGATCTGAAAATGGATCAACCAACACTGGAATGTAAAAACAGAACAACAAAACATTGTTTGTTGTTTTACCACAACTTATACTCGGTTAAAAGAATAAAAAAAATATATATAAAAAGAAAGAAAATATATGAATAAAAAGAAAACAGGGATTTAAAGAGGCCGAGGTTGATAATAATATCTGTTTTGAGTTGTTAGGTTCGATATCTCTTGTTTTCCTCTTCAATCATTTGTGCATCTTTTTCCACCGTACTTTTTCCTTCCACTCAGCTTTCCACTAATATGGTTGAAAGCAGTCCACATGATTGTGTAGGCCTTAATATTGTCAAAATACCTTCTTTTGTGATAATCTAATTGGATAAAATTTGAGAAATATACAATTTTTCCCAATTAATACATTTGGATTTCAAGTGTATATTTCTGCACATTTGCTTGGTTAGCTAATAAATCATTTACACTAGTTATGTTGAGTATATTTTTGCATAACTCTGTGTCCATTTGGTGTTTTATTGTCTGTCCTGTGTGACTCTGTGTTATCCTATAATGGATTGGTGAACAGTTATGACCCAGTGACCACTGCTAATGGGCACCAGGACCCAGTAAAGACCAGCAGGAATAGACACTGGATGGATGGGTTTGGGTTTTGCTCATGATATATGACTCCTTTGAGCTTCCATGCAGACAACACTGCATCGTGTTTCTTTGTGTGTGTGTGAGCATCTCCACGGTAAGAATTCACAAGTCGCATTTGGTGAACAAAATCCTTTGCAGTTTTTTATCAGAAAAAGCTGGTTGCAGCAATGTGCTGAAAAATCTGACAAGGGACAGAAGAACGAAAAGAACGAGTGACACCAATGGAAGGATGTTTTATCTGCTCAGAGGTTTCGTAACAAGGTGGAAAATGGGTGTGTGTGTGCGCGTGCGTGTGTGTGAGAGAGAGAGAGACTGATGCTGCTCAAAAAATAGAATACTAATACAGGTAGGAAAGGTATTTATCTTCAAGAAGCGCACTTGCAGCAGCTAACAGAGAGAGATAAATAAAAATGAAGACACGCATGGTGTTAAAAATGTAAAGGTGAAGGAGAGATCAAAACAAACTGCCTCCTATTTTCCACCGTTGCCCACGGGCCGTAAAACGCATCTTAACAGCTTCAGAAAATTGAACTCTTCCACCGTCTCTGCAGACCATCAGCAACATTTTCCCTGAGCCTTTAGAAGAGATTGTGGAGGGAAGGGTTGATAAAAAAAATGAAGTGTCAGGCTAGAGAATTTAATAAAAGAAACAAATTTGTCTGTCAGAGATAAACGTCTACATTTTTGCCATTCGATGGCTTTTACTGAGCCCCACAACACACATTTATCCAAATATATCAGAAAGACTAAGAGATATCTTAGCAACAGAAGAAACAGTCACCTGCTTTAAACCAGGACATTTAGGTTGTACTTTACATGAGCTGGAACTATTCACCTTCATTTCATCTCCATAGACTAACAATTTCTCATTGTACTTAATCATTGCATATGAAATTATTGTGGTCACAGAAAATAGTAAAATCAAATGTAATTTGAAAATATATGAATGCAGAAAGACCCTGGACCGGGAATCGAACCCAGAACCTTCTTGCTACAAGGCAACAGCTCTACCAACTGCACCACTGTGCAGCTGTCCATGGATTGTGTTTCTGATTCCATCTTGCTAAGTTGAGGGATTTTATATTAGATTTTACAGCCTATAGTCAAATCAAATCAGTGCTTTTTCTTCTAATATTTTTTCTGAACAATATTTGGTATAAGAGACAAAGTGACAACAGTACAAAACTGATGACAATGACAGATTAATTACATTGCAGAGAAAACTCTACACAGTACAAGTTGAGTGACAAAGAAATGCGTAAAACAAACTTTGCGAAGTGTGGCAAACGATGACCTTGTGGAAAATCAGGATGAATGAGAGCAACGAAGAGACCTGAAGCAGAGATCTGGATACCACATTTTCATAAATTGTTCCTTAAACAAATGACTTAAGTGGATTAGATCCAGAGGAAGGAAGGAATTCCATCCAGGTGGTTTTATTTGGAGGTTTTATTCTAAGTTCCTGGAGGGAAGATAGAGTCTACTCAGGCTGGCATCAGCAGTGTTGTCCTGACCTTACTGTCTGGAGATAACGGGTTCATCCCCTCGGGAACTCCAAGTATCTTTTCCATGTCCTGCAAAATGTCCTTCCAGTAGGCTGGAGTTTGTGGACAGAACCAGACACAGTGTGTTTGGATTCATACTGAGACGTTGCACTTCAGACACTGAGGTGACAGATGCTGATTCGTGCCGTTTCTCTCACTTGGTGAAATTTGTAGACGGTGCAGAATTTTAAATGGCAACACTCTTGCGCGGTTACACACTGAAATATCTCGACGTGGTTCCACTTGTCCCACTTATTTCTTACATTCAAGGCATCGTGTTGATTTGACATATTCTACATTTGTCTATGCATTGCTCTCGACTTCATCCATCCAGTTTGTTTCACTTGAAAGTCTGTGTTGTCATTTTTTACTTCCGTCTGCTTGGTGCTCTTCTCTCCGTCTCCTGCAGCGTTTTCTCTGCAGGCACAAAGCATCAGGGACGCAAAGCGAACCCAGGAGACCTCCTGCTGTTATCACCCACAGCAGGCGGGAGTGATGCCTCATCTTTTCACTCTTGTTTCTCCCCTCTGTTTTCTTTCTGAATGGCTTCCCCGCGTTTACACAGTAAAGATCGTGTTCACATTTTTTTTCTCTTTTTGCTTTCAGAGCTCAAAAAGTTAAATTGCCTGACCCTCCAGGAAGCTTGGAGACAGTTTGTTTAGAGCCGAGGAAAGTCAGACAATACGGAGGCTTATCAGTGCAGTCATGCCAACCGTTTCTTGTCGTGGACGTTATCTGCTCCTCCCGCTTTTCCAGTTCCCGTGCGTTGCAGAGCGAGTCCTCTCCACTATTGTTTCCCGTCTCCAACAACCTCCAGACTCTCAAACACTGGGAGCACCGCAGGACGGCGTTGTCATGACAGCAAAGGTGAACGAAGGGTGTGGGGAGAGCAAGGCGTCGGCTTTTAAACCTTTTGTTTGTGCGTTTAAATCACACCCAGACGCAGCAGAATCTCGCCGTCTCCGTTATTTTTTGCTGCCATTCTCAAGGATGAGCACCTGTGGCCTTCATGCTGTTGCTATGGCAACACACATGCACCCTCGCCTTGATCGCTCTTTGGTTGTTGAGCCTCAGGTTGAGCCTTGATTGACTGGAGCGGTGCAGGCCACGGTGCTGGATCGTGTCTGCATTTCTCCACTGTTGTAGAAAGAAGACAGTCAAACTAAAAACATACCGAATGAACAATGTGATGCATATTACAGTCGTCTACAGTCACGTATAATGCTCTGTACTGTGTCATCTGTACAAAACATTACAAATCAAAGATAAAAATATCTTTGATTTAGTTTTTGGCATCAATATTTTTATCCTAGTTTAATCCTTTTAATTTTTTTTAAATTTTCCCCAGAACATAGAGGAGGATGAAACAGTGGAGAGTTTCTGTCCTCTTTCTCTCCTTGCCACCTTTATCGCCTGTCTCTCATTCTAAACTCGCTCCCCAGCTTTGAGTCCCTCCATCATCTCACCCGGGACATTTCATCCTCAACTATTATTTGGGGCTTAAAATAATTTTCTGTCATCAGTTATCTGTTTTCTACGGAGCCCCTAAGGGGACATGGAGAAAAAAAAAAAGGAAATAAATCCCGACTTATTATCTTGAGATCCCGACTTTCGAGATAATAAGTCTGGATTTCTTTCCTTTTTTTTTTTCTCCATGTTAGGGGTTCCGTAGTTTTCAAATCTTTCTTGTGACGTTTATCTCACCAAACGGAGCATGTCGGCCTGTGATGTGGAAACCGAGAGACTTACCTGCCAGAGGACTTCGATAGATTCTGAAAACATTATAACTAACTAAGGACATGCCAAATGAAAAAACGAGCAATAATTATGTTTGTGAGCAATGAAGACGCAACTTCAAATTAGGAAACTTCTCTACTGTCAGATGCCTGAGAAAGATGATGTTTGCCTTGACAAAGTTGAAAAAGTTTTGCAGGGGAACATAAAAGTTTACAGCCACTTCTCAATGCCTCTCTGCATAGACAAACAGCTGTAAACACTGGATATATGGATGTTGATTTCGCTTTGACTGTGTGTGTATAGAGTTTAAGTGTTTCCTTATGGGAAGTAATGAAAGCAAACGCTTTCCTTTCAGTCAAATAATGTTTTTATCTGAGATTCGTAATGCTAATGCTAGTGGCAATTAGAATTTCGCATAATAAATTCAGCTCAACTGCACAGGTGCTTTGCTGCTGTGTTTCTCTTTTATAAGGAGAATAAAAATATTTACGCAAAGTGATTTGTTTCCTACATATTTTCTTTCATATTTGGCCCAGTGACAATGTGTGAATTGGTGATAAGTAAACCTGATTAATTAAAGTAAAACTGCAAGTGAAAAAAATCTTGCAAATGAATGTAATGATTTTCTACTAGATTGGCGTAAAGGGAGTCTTGATAGGATCCATCCTCATGTGACAAGTGAATATTTAATTTACTCTATGGATTGTCTGTCATCTTATTTGTTTCGAAATATGCATAAGGTGGACTGACCACAGCACTGATCACT